>NC_057935.1:5801275-5963775 GCF_018555375.3 Anguilla rostrata | reverse complement strand
ACCAGCCGCCCGGCGGGCGCCGCCACGTTTCCCACCTGGCCGCGGAGCTCCTGCAGCCGCTGGCACAGACGGTGACCCGGGGCCAGCCAGCGATCAGCCAGGGGGGCTCTCTCTGCCGCCAGCCAAAACCGCCCCCCCACACCGGACAGACCTGGCGGCCGGGCACTGGCCCAGAACGGCTGGCGGTCACAACCGGAACAGGACCTACTACTGCCCTCAGCTCAACCTTGTACACCACCCCGGAGCTTCAGTTTCACATACGACTTCAGTCTCTCACCCTAAATCAGTTCCCACAATGCACTGCGCCCGCCAGCAATCTGCATCAGTAAAACATCTAATTTAACCCTTTATGGTGCAAGAGCACAAATTTGTGATTAGAATGTTCTTCACTGAACATTCTAATGCTGATGTCACAGTCACTACGGGTATTTGAAAGCAACAGAGTTCTAGAACACTGACTTAGAAATTTGAAAAGCATTCCAAAAAAAATAAAAAAATGATTAATCAAAGGGTTGATTCTTGGGGACCGACTGACATTTTTTAAAGCAATATAATTTCATTTCAACTATCTATATTTAAACAAGGACAGCATGCCCAGCACGCCCGATCCACACTGAATCCAGGTGTCTGCCACTGTTATTCAGTTCCATGGTTCCGCATAAGGGAGGGGGTGTAGGTCAAAAACAGAGGGGTGGGGGTGGGGGGGTCAATGATACTCACTTGCATTGCTGTCGGCCAGCGTGTTGAGGTTACCCGAAATGTCCCTCCTCCTGAAGAGGCACACCACCTTGGCTTCCACATTCCCATTGGCTGTCTGAGAGAGAGAGAGACATGGTCCAAAAACGGTCAGCTGCTGACCAGTGCTTTACTACACCCCCGGCTGCACCTGTCCCAGTGCTGATGGGCATTTACCCAGGGCATTTGTCCAGAGGTCGGAAGACTGCTCATCACAAGCCTTCCAAAAGTCTACATCTGTGACATCACGCCTAGCCGGGTCATTTGTTGGAGCACAGGGTCCAGTCAGGCTACATCTACCATCCGCTGCAAAGACACTGCGGGTCCTGTCTGGCCCAGCTCATACTATATCACACGACACGTGATAAAATCACATTCTGCCTCATAATTCGAGAAAGATCACTTCATATTTCTTTAGTTGCTTCTTTTTGAAGACAACATGTGGAGACATTTGCATGGCAGGACTCCACAATCAGACCAATAATGGCTATGTCTGGATATTACCCAGAACACGTGGCCTCTTTCCTCTCGACCAGAACTAATAAACTCGACAGGTAGAACACACTATAAACCACTTCAGCAAAATATAACAAGTTTCTATTAATTTCTACAATTCTGGCAATTGAGATATTTTGCCATTTTCAGCCAATATTAACAGAGTTGTGTACAAAAAAAGAAACTATAAAACGAAACTTGAAATAGCATGTGAAGATTTACATTCAAACTCGGGGCTGCACAATTATGGACGACCCCGATATCAATAACCCATATCTGTCTGGCCATATTGACCTATGGCTCCCTGCTTCACATCACAAATTACACATTACATTACACAACTGTAAACTGCAACCAAGTTTACACACTCGTGGAAGAAGTGCGGTAGGTGAGCACACACATATTCACCTATAAAGGACAGATGTTACATAAGGACGAACACACTGCACTCATGTGATCAGTCTGCAGGGAGGGACGCCCGTTCAGACCAAGAGTCACACAGAAGGGTCTCAGGGCAACTCACCTTGTTCAGCTCTTCTATCCTGCGGATCAGGTAAGGGTTGCTGGAGGAGTTCTCAAAGTACACGTAATCTGGATGGAGGGAGAGAGAGAGGGAGAAGGGGAGAGAGAGAGAGAAAAGGAGAGAGGGAGAAGAAGAGAGGGTGAGAGGGAGAGAGAGAGCGCAAGGGAAAGTGAGAGGGAGAGAGAGAGAGGGAGTAGGTGAGAGATGGAGAGAGAGATAGAGGGAGAAGGTGAGAGAGAGAGCACAGTAATATGTCAGAAAAACGAGGCTGGTGCACTGAGCTTCCCCTCTGGCACCATGCAGCACAGTGAAGGGCTGTGCTCCAGGTGACAGAGCGCTCACAGCAGCACAGCACAATAAGCACAGACACAGCCGTCTGTGCTGCACATATGAATCTCACAGAGTCTGGCAGACACAGCCGTCTGTACTGCACATATAAATCTCACAGTCTGACAGGCACAGCCGTCTGTACTGCACATATGAATCTCACAGTCTGACAGGCACAGCCGTCTGTACTTCACATATAAATCTCAGTCTGACAGACACAGCCGTCTGTACTGCACATATGAATCTCGCAGAATCTGACAGACACAGCCGTCTGTACTTCACATATGAATCTCACAGAGTCTGAGTCTGAGGCCAGCCAGGCTGCATTGCTACGCGCTCCACAGTCACAAATGAATTGTGTGTGCTGGGCGCCATTAGCAGAAAAAAGAACAACCTGCACGCGTGAGGGTTAAGAGCACAACTGGCCGAAATTTCAAAATGGCCCCAGTGTCTCATTCCAGGCTCCACAAGCTCAGTTTACTTCAACGGAAAGGTTAAAACTTTATCGAACCCTGTAATACGGACAGCCTGGAAAGCTGGATAGATGGATAGCCTGTCATTACCTAGCCTGTGGGCTTTAAAATATCACAGCGCAAGCATCTGCCCATAGGACCAGCACAAGGGCTTTCCCATACGACCAGCACAAGGGCTTTCCCATACGACCAGCACAAGGGCTTTCCCATACGACCGGCACAAGGGCTTTCGCATACGACCGGCACAAGGGCTTTCCCATACGACCGGCACAAGGGCTTTCCCATACGACCGGCACAAGGGCTTTCCCATACGACCGGCACAAGGGCTTTCCCATACGACCAGCACAAGGGCTTTCCCATACGACCAGCTCTTGATGGATTGCATTCATAATGACTGTCACGCAAGGGAGCAAAGTTACACAGATGGCAGCAAAGGAATTAAACCACACACACACACACACAGTAGGCTATGTTATACATGGACTCACTTTACTGAAAAGTCAAAAGGAAGAAAAATAACAGTTCATAATGTTCCATTTTCTTCCCTTGTCTGAGTTCAGTGATGAACCGGTGTTCAGTTGCTATCCTCAGTCCTGAACCTTCTGCAGTGGCCACCACAGTCTCCGCTCTTCCCAAACAGGGATCCAACTCTCTCCGCTTATCACTTAGCAAAACTGTTCTCAGGCTCAGTTATAATTTCAGGCATTCTCTGTGTTACCGTTTACCTTATATGCCTTGTACATGTAATGTTGTGGGTATGCATGAATGTATTGGTACCTGACTGTGAAAAAGAACTTCCTCAGCAAGAGGACAACTAACCAACTAACAAACCAACTAACCAACTAACTAACAGCATGGCCCTCGATTGGCCTGCATCCTCACCTCACTGGACATTCCTTACAGGTTTCCTGGGGCGGTAAGGTACGGACACCCCTCCACAGGCGTCCCCCAGGGCTCGGTCCTTGACCCCACCCCCCATATCACCCCCTCCCTCTCACTATCCTCCAAATGGCTACCTGTTACAACTGAACAAATTTAAAACCTTGGTGCGGGTCACATCTACAGAAGACCATTGGACCCTACACACGAGCCACACCTCTCCGTTCTGCAACCTAGGATCAACAGGCACCTTCCCCCTCCCACCGGCCTGTCGCATATATATAGTTTTAATCCTTTATTTAACCAGGGAAGGTCCACGGAGAACGTGGTTCTCTCTGTCAAGGACACCCTGGGAGAAATACCAAAGAGGGGGTGAAGCTCCCTACATGCCCACCAGGGGCTTCACCAGCAACTCAACAGTGGCCAGTTGAACACCCCATCACAAAGCTACCTGGGCATTCACATATTGTGAGGGTGGAGTGAGTTTCCCTTAGCGACTATAACAGCAGACTCACACAGCTGCTCCTCTCCTCAGAGACGTCTCTTCATACCGAACTCCGGTTCCCATGATCCTCTTCAGCACTCTGCGCGGCCTTCACCTTCAGCACGCGTTTATATTCAGCTGTTTTACCGAGCCTGGTGCCTTCGCTTCTTTTTTTTTTCTACAACTTTATTAGCTAACATTTTTTCAGGGCGGCTGACAAGCCGTTGCCGTGTTTCGCGCTTTACGGCGTCTGTCAGGACCGCACTTCGCCCTCCAGGGAACCGCTGCCACTCCACCCCTGATCAAGGCGTTTGCGTTGCAGGGAACTCTGGGTAAAAGCTCCCGCCAAGCAGCAGGAACGTATTGCACAGAGGATCTCAGCCTGCCTGTTCGTGGGGATACCTCAGTGTGGTAACAAGCCTGCTCTGTTTCAACAGAGAGCAGCCAGTGAAAGTTCTGAGACAGATCATAAACAGGGTCTAAATTTCTCTCCTCAAAGAAGCCTCTGTAGACCCTAGAGTCTAGCCTACAGTTAGGTAAGCGTCTTACGAGCATCTTGTATCCACAGACTTCCTGTGTATGGCAACATGCTTACTTACAAAAGTGTGTACCACCCTTATATATGTACAAACTCAAACCTGAGTATCTCATGCATTTACACATAAGGCATAAAGCAGACTCTTCATCCCAAACAACTTACACAGCTTCAATTCTTTAGATACAATCCATTTATATGAAAATTGTACTGAATTCCAGTAAAGTAGCTACCTTGCTCAAGGGTAAGCCAACATTGCCCCACCTGGGAATCAACCCAACAAACATTGGAGTTGCAAGCCAAGTTCCCTATCCAGGATCTGAAACCAGCACCTGACCACCCGCCAAAAGAGGGTAGATTATGTCAATGTCAAGTAAATGGGGCCATTTTACCAGCCACATTGTACGTTTCAGGGATTTTTTTTTCTGCAGCTTGATTTCCACACAACACAGAAGTTCTGACATCAATCACAGGCATAGCTTCAGTGTCAAAAAAAATATACATATAAACTGAAGAGCTTGTTAGGCACCTTGACGGACTCACGCGTCTGAAAAACCAGGATTAAAAGGTGCGGTCTTAGGGGAACCCTCCGCCAGGCCTCTCCGGTTACGGTGGGTCCCGCCGGTGAGGAAGCTGCCGCCTCACCGTTCAACTGAAGGGAGCATCCTGCCCGCGCGCGTCACCCTCATCGGTCAGGGAAGGAAACGCAGGTGCGCTACCCAGAGTTCCTCAGTCCTCCTCTCCAGGGATGACCCTCTCTCTCCCCCTGCCACTGCTGCCACTCAAACGCCGGCTCCGATTTCCACTCCAGAAGCCCGAGGTATTAACCCACACTCCACAGCGCTTGGAGTGCACACAATTTCCATCTGGCGGAATGAGTCAGGGGTAATTATTTAATTCCTTTTCCCATGGACCGCCATCTTATGAGGTGTCAACGGCCATGTTACCGCCTTAATTGAGCACCGGTTGTGTGCCGGGTCAGACCGGGGTGTGTGTGTGTGTGTGTGTGTGTATGCATGCGTGCATGTGCCGTCTGCACCACAAATTCAAACATCTCTAACGCAAGAGAGACGTTTTAGTATAAGAATGGCCCCAGATGGTGGGGCTTCCAGCTGACAATCCAGGACATATAAAAATCTGTGGGCAGGTCAGGTGGTAGAATCTTAGCAGCATTTCCCCAAAGCTCTTATTCACAGCACCATGCTATTCTGGAGCCCCCTACTATCCCATCCAGGCCAGAAACATGACAGAAAAATAAAATACTCCCAGTGCAAGTCTGTACTGCATCAGTTACAAGTCAAGGCCGAGTAAATGCAATTTCCCCGTTAGAAACAAATGCCATGTTTAAAAAAGAAAATCAATATAACGTAATGAAAATTCAAAGTTTCATTGGAGTACATATCATTTCCACTGCAAAATCAAACTGAATCTCCTCCCTTCCCAATGTATCAACTGAACAGCAGCAAGGAGAACAGACAGGGCTGAATGACAATGTTAACCTATAGCACAGTGCCTTCACCAGAATGCAAGTAGAATCCAGTGCCTCGGTCAGAGAAGAAAATTTAGCCCTACTCTGTCCATCACACTGCGCATCACCCATCACACTGTCCATCACACTACTGCAGCCCAGAATCACAGAAGCCTTGCACAAAGACACTGTCCCCAGGGACACGTGAAGCACCTTACGGTTCTGTGCATCTCAGGAACCATCAGGGAATACCAGAGGTGTTGAGTCAAATGTTCTCGCTAACAATAACGGCAAATCTGAAGCGAAGGGGTTTTCATAAGCTGCCAACACCTCTGGGATAATACCACACCTTAGCCCAGTGCAAGTTAAATAACTGATCTGCTGAGAGTCTAAATGCAGGAAGCACTGCTTCAGTGTGTGTGCTTGGGCCCCACAGGGCTGTTGGATACAGACTGTGCCAGCGTTGAATGTGGCTCGCACCCTGCTAAGGACCTTGGCCACTAAATTCCCTTGATGATGCACCTGCAGACGAGTTATTATGCACAAGCTGCACATGAAGGCTCGCAGGCACCCTCGGCAGGGCACCCCCTCAGGCAGGGCACCCCCTGGGCAGGCACCCTCAGAGGCACCCCCAGGCAGGGCCTCAGGAGGCACCTACAGGCACCCCTCAGACAGGGCACCCCCTCGGGCAGGGCAACCCTCACCAGCGCTTGTGGATGCCACCACTCCTATCCATTTGGGATAGGGCAGGCATTGCAAGCACATACTCTCCTTCAATGTATACATGCGATGTCGACCGCCACTTCTGATAACGCAACAGCCCAAAAGTCAGGCTTGCACGGTCAGAGGACGACACTTCAAGCACGGACCTGCGGTTGCCCAGTCAATTCCATTTTATTTGTGTAGTGCTTTTTACAGAGAACCGTCACAAAGACACTTTACAGAGTAGCAAGGCAAAGAGACAGAGCAAAAACAGCAAACAGGGCAAACACCAGGCCTGAACCCCCAAACAGCGGGGCTTTCCGATGCACAGCGAGACCCTGAGATCCTGATTGGCTGAAACCCTATCGTTCCTCGTCTCACCGGGATGGGATTGACTGTGCGCTCCGGATTGGACACCAGACCACGGGGCCCTGGGACAGTGCCTAAACAGGGGGAGCCAGCCAGCAGACCACAAACACATTTTTAAACGCACAGTTCCAAAAAAGAAGAGCAAAAAAGAAACAGAAAGGAAAAGCACAGTTCCAGTTTCAAACTGATGGAACACAGCTCCAGAGCAGAATGAATTCCAAGAAAATATTAATTCTGCCTAATCCATCTCTTTAACGGATTAACAAAGTTAAAAAAAAAAAAAAAGTCAATAAAAGCTCGTGTGTATAACTGGGTTGTAATAAAAGCTGAGAATCTGTTGAGAAATTCAGCCAAAGTGGATGAAGACAGTCTACCGTTCAGAACGTATCGGGTCGGCAGTGTAGCGTAACGGTAAGGGAAATGGGACTGTAACTCTGAGGTTGTAGGTTCGATCAAGCTACTCATCCTGAATTGCTTCAGTAAATACCCAGGCCCAGCTGCATGAATGGAATGGAATGGAACATATGCTGTGGCAGACACTCCTGAGAATCGGCTAAATCCCTAGTATGTAAATGTGAATGTATGGGCTCACTGACGTCACGTATGTGACATCACACCCAGAGGTTTCCACAAGCACTCAACAAAAATCACACTGAACGTGAGCAAGGCTTCAACAGGCAATGCAATATGCATTATGTAGCTTACAATAAAAATGAAAAAAAAATACACTATAATTTCTTTTTCATTTTTTTACACAGCGCTCAATCACCATGATAGAAGTGTCCATCAAACACAGTGGATCACTTTGGGGAGACAAAATATTATGGCTGGGAAAAACAAGTTCCCGTGACTGAGCATAATTATTTATTTGAATATTTTGAGGGTGTGTTCAGATCTTTCATTGTGTCAATAAATAACTCAGCGCTGTTTCAAAAGACTTTTTATAGGATTACAAAAGAGAAAACAACAACAAAATAATCAACAGCAACAGCCATAAAAGAGCAGGGTGAGATCCATTTTAATTTGTGTAAAAACATTTACTGAAGGAATCCATGTAAAGTGAACGTGGCTACGCAAGGACATACAGGACATCTTTAGACAGTCAAGTAGTTTTCTTCATTGCTGCTATATTCAAAACCGGCTGAAACCCATTACAGCTCTTCTTTAAACGAGGCGATGAAAGACACCAAAAGCCAGCATGCACAGCAGCCCTTCAGCACTGGAGTCTGACACCTCTGACTGAGAACAGACGACTGCACAGATTCACATATTATAAGAGTACTGGCACCCACCACATTCTCTCTCTGTCTGTCTGTCTCTCTCAGTCTCCCTCTCTTTCTCTCTCTCTCTGCACACATCTGCTAGCAAAAAGATCCCAGTTACTGGGGTTAAAACGAAAGCACCGCAAAGCGACTGGTACAGACTTTGCGGAAAGCATCTAGGCCTAGGCCTACCTGCTTGCATTCACCGACTGTCCGTTCCTGAAATAATGAAATTTCCAAGCATGCCGTTCCGAGACTCTGAGACAGGACCAGCGAAATATCGATAGGGCGACATAGCTCGGGAGGTAAGAGCGGTTGTCTGGCAGTCGGAGGGTTGCCGGTTCGATCCCCACCCTGGGCGTGTCGAAGTGTCCCTGAGCAAGACACCTAACCCCTAACCGCTCTGGTGATTGAGAGGCATCAATTGTAAAGCGCTTTGGATAAAAGCGCTATATGAATGCAGTCCATTTACCTTCGGTCGTAGCCAGCTTGTCAAACGAGGACCGACAGAAAACAAAATAAATCATCCGCACCTGGTCTCACCGTGCTTTAAACCAGATGTGTGTGTTTCTGGCTGTGGGCGGAAAATTGACAAAACGGCAAGATTCTCTTACAGCGGCCGCTCAAGGGTTAAAACCACCGATACTGCCACGAATCAGCTGCACCAACAACCAAACGCCAAACGCACACCAACAACCAAACCCCAACCGCCAGCGACGCGAGCTGCCGCAGTTTCGTGTACCCGGGCCGAGGCGGCCTGTTTGGCAGCTTCCGTTCGGAAGCCTAATCTGCACGTAGAGCACGGACCTGAAATTTTTTTTTAAAAAAGGGCTCAAACCGCCATGCCCTGGGATTACTGCAGCATCTCAAATCCCTGCAGGGTCTCCAGATCAATCTCATTCGTCCTCATCTCCGCAAACCATTAATCCAAAACCGGCGGAGCTGTCCTGAGACAAAGCCACTCTCTCAGCCTCATGTAGGATGAGGTAGTGGACTTAACAATGGATGCGTTCATAGAAATATCACTGTCTGGGCCGACCCTGCCCAGGCCATGCCTACCAACCGACCGACAGACAGACAGACAGACAGACCTCGTGAAGAATCTGCCCAGCTAGACGTTCCCCCCTCCCCAATCCCCTTAACACAAGGCAGTCACTGGCATTTCCTATTAGAGGTGGGTGCCGTTTCAGTTGGCTGCCAAAAATGAACCCGAAACACACGGCCACACGCTTGAAAATGACAAATCAAACAAGGAGAAAGGTTTTAAAAAAAGACGGTGTGTTACACATCCTTATTGCACATCACTGCACGCTGAACAGTAACCCACACCGGTCACTCATTTCGAAAGGCAGCAGGTCAAGGAGACCTGCTAATCAAGAAAAGAATAAGCCTCAAAGAATATGTTCGATCTACTAAGACAAACCCCTTAATCAAGTGGTCCAGGAGACATTTTAAGACACTGACAGAGTTATTTAAATTTTACAACTAGGGAAATAATGTTGTGGAATGGGACTTTTCAGACAAGTAGACTGCGAAGCTGTTTTTCTCCTGCTTTTGCCCACACAAATAATCAGCAGGCATTGAACCTGACTGTGCAAACCAGCCGTCTTAAGTGATAATGGAACAAAAGGCTGAACGACCGCGTCGGTGCGCGCTCACGAGAGTCCCCTAGAGAGCGTTCGCGGCAGTACCAGAGTGAGCGACAGAGCACGGGTTAACACTTCTTTGTCGAGAGCGGTGCTGGAGGCACAGTTTCGAAGGTATTGGAGCAAAGCCAGGCCTCGCCGACAGGCCGGAAGACACCATCTGCAGCGCTCTGCTACAGAATCACGCACAAGGCCAAGATCAGAGAGCAGGGAGAGGTAGCAAGAAGCTGCGCCTGAGTGGCGATAATGTCACGGTGGATCCAACGTTGATTACCAGGAAACAAAACCCCCTAATGTCAGCTACAGTCATTGAAATGCTGTCTATTTTTGACCGACATCCTTGCCCTTTAGGAGTTGTTGAGATAAAGGTGCGAAGTATTAGTATGGGTATAATACTTACAACGTAGGAAAGTTGGGAAAGCACCATGAACTGCAGCGTGATACTGAATATGCTGAAAACGACTTGTAGGTTACCGTTAACTGTATAAGCACAGTTAGAAAGCTACAGTAATCAATTTATTCCCAATGCTCGAACGAAGTGCAACTTCCATCAGGTGTCATTTTATTAAATTAAAGCCACCCTTAAGCTGACCCACGACACACAGCTACAATTTCCATGGTACATCCACACACGTCTCGCAGCTGTAGACGCGCTCAATACATACCAAAAGTTATCGATTCGTTATAAATAGACCCAGAGGAAAGGGCACATTCCATTATATTGCACTGTCTGAAAAGCACGTTCATTGTCGCACTGTTTGTACACAATGTCCACTAAGATTTAACACCGCATCGCTGACTTCAAAACTGGTTTGAACATGCGAACGCAACAGCACATTTTAGTTCGCCTCTACTTTAGTAAGATGATATCTGCAACTATCGTGACAAAATGCAACAGAGCCTCCGGCTGCCGCGTTTGTGTCGCGCCGTGTATTTGCACAGAGGGCTCAAAAACAGACTGCATTTTACTGTTTAATCACCGTGACCTATATAGCTACAGTCGCTCTTCTGGGACTTTAGCTGATACAACCATAAAAACAGCGGGAGGATGTGAGATTACACTTGCTGGAGCACAACACCGTCTTTCGAGCAAAAATGACTATGGTATGTGGAAATCTGGACACATTTCGGGGACAATGGATTATATAAATTGATCTATACAAGAGTATTAAATAAAGAGACAATATCTAAGATAGACTACTACCCCAAACCGACAAATCCTGGTTACCGGCTTTCCCAGCTAACGTACAGTAGCAAGCTACCCGGCTTTTCCCTAGACCAGCAACACTAACGTTCCTGTCGAGCAGTGACAGACAACGCTACGTTACCTACAGTGCCTGAATTTTCATGAATCGGACAGCAAGCAAGTATACATACTGTAGCTAACTAGTTGTTGATCATTTCCATTAGAAAAAGCACTTGATCGAGTCAAGTCAGCAACTAGCAAAGTAACCACTGATAGGTCGGTAGCTAGGTCGCTAACTGGGTAGGGAGCTAGCCAGCTAACTATATAGAAAACTTGCTAACTAATGTTAGGCTAGCCATCACTCTTCCAGGCGACCTGACGTTACAGACTCGAATTCAGATTAGGTTGGATAATGAAAATTGTCCAGCATATTCAATTTAATTAGTTCACCTTACCTAACAAACAACTAACCAATTATTACACAAAAATGCAGCTTACGTTATGTGGTTTTCCTTTAAAATGAGCCACCAAATGAGTTCAGTAGCAATCATTAGCAATAGGTAGCTACTGGGACATGTCGCGCTAACTAGCTAACGTCTGCTGTAGTTGGTAGCACTGTCTTACCTTCGTAGTTAGCCGTGCTAACGTTAGCCATCCAGCTAACGTTCAAGCTAATGTTACCCTGGTATACTATTGCCGGCTAATGGCCACACGCCGTTAGCACAGTTAGGATAGCTAGCAAGATGATTACATTTGCAGGCTAGCTCTGAAAGCTAGATAGCGATGCCTTGTTCGAAATTCACGCGGCGTGTCAATGAGCTGGCTATATGGCCAAACGACGCTACGAGCCTCAAAATAACTGACATCTTAAACTGCAGCCTGGCAAGCACTTACATACGCGGAAATAAATAATGGTAGTTAGCTAGGCTAGTTAGCCAACTGGCTATGGCTCTTAAAAAATAAAACAATAACTTACCTCCGACTCTGTACATATTGGCCGCCATTCTCTTGTTTCTCTACTTGATATACACTGGCCAAGGGATTCCCCTCTTGCGTGAAAAAAATGCCGATCCGAAGCGGTTTAATTCCTGCCTTTATTGTCGTCCACCCCCGCCGCTAAACAAAAGCCAGGACCCGGCACTGTAGCTAAGCTGCGGCGGGTAAAAGTTTAAAGTTTCCGTTACAATGTTGTAGAGGGGTGAAAATGTGTCTTCGTTTTGTTCAAGTCCGGTAACGAACTCCCTCTCTCTTTACCCCACTCACTCACGCATTCACACTTGCAGGCATGCACACTCAGCCCTTGATAGCCAGCCTGTCTGTCTCACTCCACTCTTCCTCCCATCCTCCGCTCCCAGCTTCATCCTCCTCTTCTTCACCTCCGCACAGTTCACACACTCAACCCCCCCTCCCCTCTACTTTTCTGAACGTCATCTTCGGCGCCTTCGGAGCCTTGACGTCATTCGGGATTCTCCGGTGACACAACCGGAGAGTCTCGAAATATTGGCCGTAACAATTTGGCCTAATCGGAGCAGGAAAAAAATGTGTTATTATTATTATTATTATTATTATTATTATTATTATTATTATTATTATTATTATTATGTTATACATCCCTTTTATAATGTGCCTGATGACATGTGCAATTAATTCATTTTTCGCAAATAGATTCTGTACAATCTTATCTGTCATATATTATAATGGGCTATAATAAAAAACAAATACAGATAGATATATGGATAGATAACCATTTCACCCTTATTTCTTGAAACTAGAGAAATTTACAAAAATATCGGCTAAACACCGTCCTCTAGCGGCCTCAATCCACCACACAAACGAATTTCGCTTGCGAAGATTTTGCTCCAACACTGCCCTCTATGAGATACTACGTGTTTGAGTATAGTTTTGGATGGTTGGCCGCATCGTCTATTCATTATGCATTTGAAAATTATTTCTCCTAAATAAATTGAAAAAAATTGGTAAGCCTGAGTAGTGGTTCGTACTATTACATATAAACGCCAATATAATTACCCAAAGATAAAGAAGAAAACTCACGGCTTGTACATGCTACTATGAGGTTACATGCTTCTTAAAACGTTTTAGTTTGTGTGTACCACAGGTTAAAATATTTCTGGTGAGAAAACTAGAATTTCATAGAAAAAGGAAGCGTGAAACTGCATGAATGCAATTGCTTATTTAAAAAAGATATCCAATGGTTGTCAGACTTTATGGCAATAATAATGATCCATTTGTGCTTTATTTTAGTCAGTTTAGAAATTCTGGGCATCCTGGACATCCATGTCTGTGTTCAATTTACATGACCTCAGTATATATTATTGCCTGCTTCACTTTTGACACCTTCCATTGTCAGCATTGCTCTGAAAAAGCGACACAGTCAAAAAGTTTAAGGTCACTGGGTTTGAAAAATCCATACTTAAAGAGGTTTCTAATAGTTGAATTATACATAGATAACAAAAGAAAACAAAACTATGTTGTGCCTATTTTATACAGATGAGATTTTAAATGAGTTTTTTTTATCCTGAAAGCGACAGAATTCTTATTTTTCCTAACTACAGGAGTATTGCAATTGGCCTGCAAAAGACCTATTAGTAGTGGCCAAAGCAAGGGGTTTAGACAGCTGAGCTTCGTTCTAACTGGGAACGGCTGTAACCGTTTAGGAGGCAGCTGTTCCAGTTGTAGTCTTCGGCGGTTTTCGTGGTTTAAATGGACGGTTGAGCCCCCGATCGCGGGGCTGCCACATCGTTTGATGCCGGAAGCTTTCCGACCACAGCAATCCCGTGCATGCACTTGCTGACTGAAGGGGATGAACATGGTTCAGATGCACTTTCCATAGATCTGGCCATCTGTACTGAGGCATTGTGCCACACCAGACCCGTCCCTATGGGTGGACCTTGGGGAACGTGGGGGTTGTGGTATGATGGGTCCAACCATTTAGAATAGTCCCCCCCCCCCCCCAAAATATATCTGATCATTTTTGTAACTGAAATTCTTTACAAACAAACAGGTATGGTGAGAAACATGACTATATGTTCCTGCAATTGTAATCTTTGCCCCCTGGTCTGCGATCGGTTGGTCCTATATCACTGTGATATAAATTGGGCTGCGTGTAGCAGTGCGTTCATGCTAATGATTATATGATTATAATAGTTACAGTGGATGTGTGCAGTTATTGATGTCATACACCATAGTTGTACCACCTCTCCTGATAGCAGGATGTACACTCTCGCCTGGCAGTCCTGTTAGGGGTAACCACGGATACATTAAATAACCACAAGTTACATTAAATCCAAGGGGATGATGCTCGTTACGCTCTTTGATTGACTGTTACAAATCATTCTGCAATTACCCATAATTTCACCCATAATTTCACTCATAATTGTTGATTAATGGGTTGAGTCATTTTTTAATTAATCCATTAGTGGATGACCTTGTTAAAAGACTATAAGACAGTGTCCCCCTGACTACATATGAACCCATAAAAATGATCTGCCACTTTTCAGACTGACAAGCAAGTAAATGATATCGCACTAAAGAATCAAGCAAAACATGATCCTAATACAGACCACTGTGATGTCAGGTTTTACTTCCTCGTGAAAAGTACACAACAGAGAATTAATATAAAATCACAGGACAACAGTAAAGATAACGGTTTCTGCGGAGCCAGCGATCTGTCCCTCAGACGTAAGTCTTTGAGTGTGTGTGTGTGTGTGTGCGTGAGTGTGTGTGTGTGTGTGTGTGTGTGTGTGGGGGGTGGTGGAGGGGGGGTAACAGCGACGGATGGCAGTTTTTCTCGCGGGAGCCTACGTTACTCTGATGGGCCCTTTTGCCGCTTGACTCCGGAATGACGAAGCGTTGGGATGCGAGCCGCCATCAGTGCCGGTAGTGTGCGGTTCCACAATGACTCCGGTTAGCGGAAGCTGTTTTCATCATGAAGGTAAAGGTTAATCTTCAGCTTTTTGAGGTCCAACACTAAAGTGTTAGATTATAATCATGCTTATGCACGTGTGTGCATGATTATTTGGGGAATTATTGATGCGTTATGAATTAGGGGACGTATGTGCCTTTTTTGTTTTACAAGACATCTTCTCAAAGTTATGATGTAAATCCTGTCTCAATTCTTGTCTTGAAATGCTTCAATATTGGGATTTGAAAAAGTTTGGTTATTAATGAAATGTAAGGTGTGCCAGAGTGATGTTCCTCAAGGTACAGCAGAAGCCTACACACACACACACACACACACACATACACACACTCACACACACGTACACACGCACACACATACACACATTTCCACTCCCACAGCTGGAACCCGTCCCAGATAGTTTAGTCACGAGCAGTACTGGACTATTTGGTTAATGTCTGGCAATAATAAAAATAAAAACAATGTTTTCAATATACCCTGCATTCCAAATACTCCTGTACAATGAGCGGTGTAACTCAGTAAATTAACCGAATATGTACTACATGCTGTAATGCAAACTCGGGCTGGTTGGCAGCCATTTTATGTCCTAACACCAGGTCTCCATACATCAATAGCAGGCCAGCAGCAAGGTGGAATGGGGGGAAGCTTTCTGAGTGACTGCTTCTTGATCTTTCTGCACCAGTAAACTAAACCAGACAGTGAATGAAGGACAGTGAAATGACATTGAAACACTATCTGAAACTGTACTTCAGCAAGTTTTTTTTTTTAAACCACCTTGTGCTCAAGGGCAACGAGGGGCCCCCCGAGTTATGGAAAAGAAAACAAAACGGAAAAAAAGAAAAAGAAAAAAAGAACAAGCTTTGCCTGGACTTGTAAAGTTGATGAAGGGGGAAAGACTGCAAAGACTGTTTGTGCAGGTACGTGCACAGCCAGCACGGTCTTTGTACTTCAGCATTTATTTTTAAAGCCATTTGGGAACTTCACAGATTAATTTGAGCCTGCCTCAAGTCTGCCCCCTGCAGGAAACAACTGTTAGGACGTTTCCATCAACTTCCGTCTTAAAGGGTGAAAGAAAAAAATGGATATGTTAATCCTTAATTTCTTCATCTCTTTATGTTTCTGTTGAAGCACATTCAAAGTCATGACATGAAAGTCACCCAACAACGAAGCTTCATCCGTTCCTCTCATTTTTAGACGCTTCGGATGGCTCATGCCCCGAGCGTGTATTCGGGCAATGCAGATCTTTAGACGATCCGGATGAGGGGTACTGTGTGTGACTCCTGAACCCGGGCGGATCTTCAGCTGATCTGGATGGGCTGTGCTCTGGTTTCTCATGCCATGCGATCTTACTGATCGATGGTTCGTGGCTCTCTCATGTCCGTGCAGATCTTTAGCTGATCCGGATGGGTTACGCTGTGTGCTTCTTCTCATGTCCGTGCAGATCTTTAGCTGATCCGGATGGGTTACGCTGTGTGCTTCTTCTCATGCCCGTGCAGATGTGCCACAAGTCAGAAGAGCAGTATCCATGGTTCAGTCAGTGCAATGCCACTTTCAAACCTCAGCGACTCTCTCCATCAGCCCCCTGTGAAGTGCAGCCTATATTGCTATATGAGACAAAACATTTGTGTTTGAGGGGAAAAGCCCTGCGGAATATTTTTTTCCCCCTCATTCTGCCTAGAGACATTCTGCCCTTTTCACCCTTGTCCCCCCAATGACAGCCAAACAGACCACAGGACCACAGTTAAAAGGTACAAAAAAGGCTTTATTGGTTATGAAAAAAAGTGTTTGAACATTCCCTACGTAAATATGCACACGGACACCAACTTAAAGAGGAGAAGTAGATTCTCGGCAATGGCATTGAAATAAGTACAAACTGAAACAACGTGGCCTGTTCGAGCTCTGGGTGTCCCATATATTTACAGTTTGTTATGGCTGTCAGGTATTATTACAGTACATTCAGTTCAAGATGCTTTCTGCGTTTTAGTCTGAGGACAACAGGCTGGACTCCAAAGCACTGTGGTCTGACGCAAGTTAGCCTCCAGGATTCGTGATCATCAGATAATTACAGGAGATTTACATCATAGGAAATCAAGGTAAATCAATGTCAACAGCTTGTACATAACTATCCACCATTTTTTTGCAGATGATCCAACTTTTGTTTCACAGATCTTTAAAATAATAAGAAATTGAACATTTAATCAATGATGCATATGCACAATATTTTTGCGTCATTCTGAAATTGGCAAAAAATGTTACATAATAATAAGAAAACAAGCCAGTATACTCATCACTGTGCTTACAATCTATATTATAAGCACAAAAAAACATATATATTACATTTATAACCCATAAGGTTACTTCAAAGTTATGTGTTCTGTAAAACATAGAACAAAACTGCAAAATAATCTGACCAATAAACTAAAAATCACATTTGTGCAATTTCATGATTTGAAACTTAGCAGTAATCAAACAAAATGATTCATAGGCCATAAAGTACTGACCTGTCCCTCCCTCCAGAAACATAATTTAAACATTTTATATTAAATATACAGTGCATACATACATATATAAAGTATTCAACAGTATAAAAAAAAAACATTATTTTCTGAAATGGCAAAACTTTCTGAGGATTCATTGTTGCTGGTTCAGCACAATTTCATATTTAGGTTGTCCTTTGTGCCTGAAGAACCCCGAAGAGGATGACCTTCTGCAGTCATGAAGGTTCGTGCAACACTGAGCGGCCACGTTCCAGCGACTCCTAATTAGGCTCCCCTCTCAGTTCATATCATATCTGACATTTGAATGTGTAAACATATATATTTTTAAAAAAATTCCTGTTCTTGTACCACTGAGAGCTTTCAGTCAAAAATGTCAACTTTGTCGCTTGGATACAATGCTATGGACTGCAGTTCAGTTGCAAAATTGAAAAAAAATAAAAATAAAAAATGGCTTTCTGCATTTGGTGAGCCCTTTGTTGGTGTGAGGTGAGGTCTACATGGAGGTGCATTTCATTTCCCCTCAGCTGAGACTGAAATGCAGAGGACTGAAATTTCTGCTTGCCTGCAGTACCCTGAATTCCCCCCCTTGGGGAAAAAAAGGAGGATTCCTTCAGGGAAAAAAGACTGAAAAGACAAAAACTGCAGGCCTAAAATTAGCCCACATACTGGGGGTCCCGCTGAACTCCACAGACAATTTGGTGGAAGACAGAAAAGCTATGCATCACACAAACACCGGTGCCAGTCGACCTGCTAGCTTTCTCAGGAACATGGACATCAACAGGGCTTAGACCGTCCCGCCCGTTTCAGAAAACAGTTCATTTCTCCATCTCTATTTCTCAAGACCACACAATTGGTCGGACAGATAGGGCTGCGTTTAATGGGGTTTAATGGGGGTACTTGTTCCTGGTTATGGTTATACACTTTGTTGTACGTCGCTCTGGATAAGAGCGTCTGCCAAATGCCTGTAATGTAATGTAATGGGTCCACAATGCGCAGAAACAAAATCAGGTACAGAAAAGAACAACACTGATAGTGATAATCATGGAAGTCACAATCTCCAGCAGCTACTAACTGGGTAGGGTACACAAACAGGAGCGCGGTATCTTTACACGCCCGTCCATTGAGCGAGATTACGGCTGGGTTCGGACTGACCCGCGACGAACTGAAGTCAAGACGGAGCTTCGCCTGAAACGACTAGGCACCCCGCGCAGTCCTCACACAACGACACGACTCCCGGGGGACGCTAGCGTGCGAGAGAGAGACGCTAGGCGCCGTACTCAACCCGTCCTCATCTCGAAGGGTGTACGGAATCCAGTGCGTTCCCCGTTCAACCTAGGGTCGACTCAATGGATTGAAAACGTACAGTAACATTACAGTGCAGTACAGTAAAAAAAAAACAAAAAAAACGAACGGTATAGAGATATACACAGCTCCAAAGAATTGGGAGAAATGAGGGCATTTGGAAAAACCAGGTCCTACCGCTGAGCTGAATGTGTGTGATGACCGTAAAACACACGCCAGTAGCGGCCATCCAATCACACTCTCTGGGTTTAAATTTTGGAACGCTTACTCATTTCTTCCTGAGAAGCTGAACTGAAACCGTATTGAACCGTTTGGGAGAGGTGCTCTAAACGTTGCGCTCTTCGTTAACGTTTAGGAGAGGTGCTCACGTCCTCTCGGCTCGGCTCCTCGTTAGCATTAACGAGATAACTGTGCGCTGCTGAGTTCAAAAGACCGGTTAACGAGCACGTCCATTCCGAGCATGCAGTGCAACTTTGACCCGGAAGGAAAGCATTCGCACGGAAATTAAAAACCGAGCCCGGGAGATTGGGGAGCAAACAAAATTGTTCTGGTGCAGAAGTTGGCAAAAAAAACATGAGAAGATCCAGGTTTGCTTCATTTTTACAAAAAAACGACTTCTGCACAGACTGCGTCCATATGTCAGTGCTGATGAGGTTACAAACGTAAAAAGATTTTGGTTTCGTATTGCCAATGATTCACTTGATCTTCTCAACAAAGCGGCAGCAAAAGTTCTTCTCTGAAAAATAAATAAGAAAACTTTTTTTAAAAATTAAGCAGGCAACCTCTTTGCAACCAAGAATGGGGCCACATCCAACCTCCCCAGGCAGGCCTGTGCTTTTTGCTTCTCTGTTCCCATCAGGGCTTTAAAGTCTGTGATTCTGTCAAAATATCAGGATCTGGTGAACAGAAATAGGAAATTTCAGTTAGGCACACACGTGCATAGTTTCAATGTTAAGACTACGACAATTATGCAGCTATCACTGCTGAAGAACCAAAAGTGCAACAAAACTGCTAACTGGGATTCAGCAAAGACTTTCCACTCACACAGAAATGAGTAAGGCTAAATGGACAGTTGCGGGTTCAATGCCAAGCAGAGTATTGTGAAAGCTCCCAGACACCGGAACAATCTTCCGCTAGATATTAGAACAGCCATGCCAGCAATCACTTTTAGAAACCTTTGACAAAAAATGAACTCATATAATGGGCTTTAACTCTGTAGTTCCATGAGACTCTTTTAAAACACTTTACTTATAATTACCTTCAATGTTTTTTATGATGCTTTTCTATTGCTTTTTCATTACAATATGTCGTCCATATTTAAATATCTCAGTTCAATCCCTCCTGTAGTTGTATTTCGTGAACCATTTGTGAGCACTCCACTGCAGGAGCCGTACAAATAAAATTATAATAATGTAAATAAATAAAGTTTCGGAAAATGTCAGGTGGTGTATCGAGCTGCCATGGCGACATCGCCTCTCTCCTCACCTGGGAGTTCACACCTTCTTTGGGCCCTTGGTTTTAGACGCTTTACTCTGGTTTTTTTGAGCGGGGGATTCCTCCAGGTCCACCATGACCTCCACCTCCGCCGGGCACTCCTGAGTCTCTCCTGAAATGACAAAATCCCAAAAACACAGTGGAACACCAGCCCCGTTCATCTCTTTCAGTTTCAGGGGTACGGTATGTAACCGGGACAAATTACTTTACCTGGAATGTGTTTTTTAAAATGCTTTAAAAAAAAAAAAAAAAAATAAGTACAGTCTATTGTAGAACAGTCCCAAGCTTTGCCCATGTACCAGCAACTGTTTTTTGTGGTGTGTGTGGAAGCCACTGTCTATGGATATGCTTATGTGTGTATGCACGTGTGTGGTGTATGGTGAAGCGTGTGTTTGGTATCTAGTGTGCGCGCGGTATTGTGTGCGCGTGAGTGCGTGCGTGTGTGTGTGCTCGTGTGTGTGTGTGTGCTCGTGTGCACGTGTGTACGTGTGCATGTACATGTGTGTGCGTGTGTGCGCGTATGTGTGTGTGCATGCGCGTGTGTGTGTGCTTGTGCGCGTGAGTGCGTGCATGTGTGTGTGTGCTCGTGTGTGTGTGTGTGTGCACGTGTGTACGTGTGCATGTGCATGTACATGTGTGTGCGTGTGTGCTTGTGTGTGTGCGCGTATGTGTGTGTGCATGCGCGTGCGTGTGTGCTTGTGTGTGTGCGCGTATGTGTGTGTGCATGCGCGTGTGTGTGTGTGCGTATGTGTGCGTGCATGCCCGTGTGTGTGCTTGTGTGCGTGCGTGTGTATGCGCGTGCGTGTGTGCGTGTGCGTGTGTGTGTGTACATTACCTGAGAGAACCGCACTGTGCTGCTGCAGCTGGTTGCTGAAGAATCGCTCCCGCAGGAACACCTGCTCGTCCCAGGCCTCCAGGATGCGGTGACGCTCGCGGGGGTCCAGGGAGAGGGTGTCCGGGTGGGCCTCCTCGATGTGACCCCTGACCCCCTCCAGGCTGTGCGAGTGCTGCAGCTCCCCGCACACCATGCACACCAGCAGCTGGTTCAGCGGGTCGAAGTCCATGAGGAAGCGGGTCCTCCACGAGGCCTCCGAACAGGGCGTGTCCTCCTGGCCTTCCTCCTCTCCCTCTTCTCCCTCCTCCTCCTCCTCCTCCTCCTCCTCCTCGACAGCTTGCATGCCCATGTCCGGCTCATCTGGAGAAAGGAGAGCGTGACGGAGAGAGGTGGTTTCCACTAAGCCCGGATGAGAAATCCTAAACTGAAAGGGTGCACCTTCTACGGACAGGCAGGCACTTGTCGGGAGTGTCTGTGGAAATCTGCATGCGTGTGGATACGGGACCGCTCCTCTGCACTAACATACACGCACATGCGCGCGCTTATAACGTATGTGTGTAAGCTGACGTGTGCCAGGGGCAATAGTACCTTTCCCAGCTCCCGTCAGGCTCAGCTGAGGCCGGTCGCTGTACTCAGAGGAGGTGCTGCAGGAGAGGACACCAAAACGAACAGCGTTAACGGACCAGACTGCAAACCCCTCCTTACGCTACGTTTCCCTGGAAACCCGAACTCCAAAGTTCAGGAAGCAGCGGAGGGAAACAGGCAAATGAGACTGTACTTTTTTTTAAAATTTTTTTTACAACAATTAGACACTTGTTTTGAATCGCGGCGATGCTGCACTTCCACCTGTTTTCAGAATATAGTAATATGTCAACTGTCAGCCTCTGCTGAATGTGAAAACAGGGTTTTCTCCCTGCAAGGGCTGTTTGGTTCAACACACCGCTCGCCAGACTGTTCCTCAGGAGGGCAGTCAGTCTGGAAATTGTCATGTTTATGTTCAGTCCATTCTTGTCTAACTGCACTTCCGTCAGACTAAACAGAGACCAGACAACTTTTTAGGTTCAAGTCTGGCATCCATCCAAACCTCTCCTAAATAAATACTACAAAATCATAACAAATAAATAATAGTATAATTATAAACACAAGTATTACAGTCCAGCAAACCGATATACTACAACCTACCTTATTTACATTTTTGTACATAGGTATTCTATATGTATACAGGTACCATACACACACACACACACACACAGCTTTACCTGGGTGGTAACTGGGAGTCCTTCGCTGCACTGTTAGGCCATGGATCGGAGACTTGTCCCTTTGATTGGACGGGAGACAGGTCATTAGGCGAATGAGATAACATCGCACACTCAGCATAAATATACCTCTTTGGCAGCCGAGCATGATGGAACATGTCAATTATAAACTAGCTGTGAACCGACTGCAAGCAGAGGTCCCATTGGGACTGTCTAAGTCCTGCTCCTACCCACAATCCAACGACTATATAACTATAATTTCATAACTATAACTATATATAACTATAACATATAACCCGTGTTTTCATAAAATACATAATTGGATGCTCTAGGCCAGGCAACTTTTTAGGAAATTAAATTAAGGTTAAATTTGTGCAACAGAAATTGCCAATATGCTGATCAAATAAACAGAAAATATGATGAAAATGAGAATGACTCTTCGCTAGTATTAAGGCTGTTTTCGACTGAACTGAGGGGTGCAAAATAAAAGCTACTCCCCCCCCTCCCCCCCCCCCCGGCTGCAGTATCACCAAAACTGGAAAATGGCTACCAGGTGTCCAATTTGCTCTTAGCGCTTGCGGTGACTTTAAAATCAATGTGCAGTGGTGCTCTCCATGTCAGGAGTGCTTACTTCAGCCGTCATTCACGGCACAGCGCTGTTATCTGATGTTGGGCGAACGCCACATACACACAGAAAGGTAGAGCTGTAGAGCGATTCCCTGTGTTTACAAGGTCCTGTCTGGTTGCTGTGAATATAATTTACTCAGCTGCAGTAAAAGAATAACGATTTTTTTCCTTCACCTCAAATCTATGCTCAAGGATGCAATATTGTAATGTGTATTTTTCTATTATTACTAACAAACCCCTGACAGAAAATCTAAAGTTTTCACAATAATTCATTTTTAAAATATATATTTTAAAATAACGATTGACAGCTTGCTAAAATTCTGGGATTGCAGGTTGGAAGGAAAACCAGCACAGAAGGGGGTGGCCCAGGACCGAGCTTGAGAACCACCGCTCTAGAATCGAAAAACCAAGAATGTTCTTAAAAATCCCAAAATGCTAGTCCAGATTCTCAAGGTGGGCATTTGTAAACTCAACACCCTCATTTCAAATACCAGCCTCCCATAACAGCGTTAGCCTCATTCAGCCAGTACTCTACATCCCATTAAGCATGCACAAAAAGAGCTCGTTTACAGGCTGGAGCGCTGCTCGTCATTCAACCATTTTTACATTACATTACATTACAGGCATTTAGCAGACGCTCTTATCCAGAGCGACTTACACAACTTTTTACATAGCACTTTACATTGTATCCATTTATACAGCTGGATATATACTGAAGCAATGCAGGTTAAGTACCTTGCTCAAGGGTACAACGGCAGTGTCCTTACCCGGGAACCGAACCTGCGACCTTTCGGTTCCAAGCGCAGTTCCTTACCCACTGTGCCACACTCCGACCAACCATAGCGAGAAACACCTACTTTGCGCTGATTGAGTGGGTAAACGACCTGCTGCTTTTGATTGCTTGACCCTCGCCCCTTACGTTACATCACCACTAATACGTTGTCACCGCATGCTTCATCGGGGCTGGTTCGTGGCCGGGCAAGCGTGTTTATTTAAACCGAAAACACGCGTCCTTAACGCTGCCAACTGCGTTCGTAGGAACGCCTGACCAAGCCGGAAGTACCCTACCGGGGATTGAACCCGGGTCTCTGCGGTGGTAGGCGAGCGCTTTTTTGGACCTCTACACTACCCAGGTGGCCCCTAGTTATTATATTTATATTAGTTTAGCAGACACTCTTATCCAGAGCTACATAGGATATAAGAGTACATAAATGTGTTCTCTTGAGTTACATAAGCAACAGGCCCAGACATGGTTAACAATGTTTCCAGGCCAGTGAGTGTATATGCAGCACCACAAAACACCAAAGCAATTTAACTATGCTTAACCAACCACCAAAACACATATCCTGCAAACAGATAACATCCATAACAAGCCATAAAACACCAGAAAACCATAATAAACGCAATTCACGCATAAGACAGGACAGCTATTCGCAGTGGCCTCCCAACAGTCTCCCATCGCTGAAGGTACCTGCGAGTCCAGGCTCTTGGGAACGTCCTTGGCTGGGAGGATGGTCCTCCAGCCACCGGAGGTCCCCTGCCTCTTCATATCCCTCTCCCGAGCCGCCTTCCTGGCCCTCTGTTCCTTCTTCTTCACTCTCCAGTACTCCCTTTTCCTCCGGAGGTCTTCGTCCAGCTGCTCCACCGTTTTCGTCGGTTTGGCAGGGTCGGGGGGTTTCCGGGCGTCCTCCTGTCCGACACGCGGTGGGACATTACAGGACGGGGGAGCACGAGTGTTCATCGCCCTACCACCCAGTGAGGATGTCCCTCCAACCTGGAGTGCCAGGCCGGGGAGCTTTTTTATCAAAGCCGGCTGACCGGAAGGAGTGCCCGCACTCTCTTGCACCTGCAGCTGCCACCGTTTGACCTGGGGCGACTCAGCACTGGAGCCTGGGGCTCTGTTCTGCTGACTTCCCACCAACAGCAGTTGTCCTGTGCTACCCCCGCCGCCAGACTGGACTGTGACCCTGCTGTTGCCATCTGCTGGGCACGGCAGGGTACTGCGATTGAGAGATGTGCGGCTGTTCGCCCCCGACAGACAGGATGACTTGGAATTGGAAGGGGGGTCTTTTGCAGGCGCTTTGCTCTCGAAGGCATTGGAGCAAAGGAGTGGGGTGGACTGCACGGGGGTAAACACCTTAAGTATTGGGAGGGTGGTGGCAGCCTTCAGGCACGTAAGGGTCCCACTAGCAGAGGACAGCACAAGGGGGGTAGAATTTGTCGAATGGAGTGTTGGAGGAAGGTTGTGGCCCTCGTTCTTCAGCTCGGGTCGGTGCGTTTTCACTGCACTGATTGGTGCACCCTTTAAAAAAAAGCCCAAAGAAAATCATATTTTACAAAGCAGCAGAGTTTCTCCATTTTTTAATCGCACATCTCGTCAAAGCCCTGCAAAGTCTTAATGATACAGTTGACATCATTTGAACTAAATTTGAGACAATACACCACAAAGGTTGGGAAATAAATTGCTAACATTAATTAATATCATTAATAGCTGTTAACTAGTTAAGTTAATAACATAAAAAATATGGACTTTATGGAAAATTCTGACACAGAATATACAATATATGTTCTTCTGATTTTCTTCAAACTTCTGTATTTCTCTATCTGGAATTTTACAGTGCTCGAAGCAACAAATGACAGCTTAATACAACTCTATTAGTGATCAGACTTCCAGAAGAACAGTATTACCTGAGAGGGCCTCGGGATCTGTTGTTTACCCTGCTCCGCCAGCTTCCTCAACTCCCTCTCCTGTGCTGCTTTCTTAGCTCTCTGCTCCCTCTTCGCGACCCTCCAGTACTCCCGCTTCTTCCGAAGAACATCCTCGTTTGGCTGAGAGGGGGAATTTACCGCTTTTTTGAGAGGCTCCGGGGAGCAGCAGTGGTGGCCTATTCTCTTTGCACGCAGTCTCGAGGCTCTACGAAGGTGGAAGGGTTGGTTGGAAGAGGTTGCGTGACTGCAAGAGGGGGCATGAGTGGGTGAAGGCCTGCTCAGAGGTGTACGGGAATGTTTTAGATTTGAGGAGGGAGACCCTGTCTGAATGGATGCTGGCGATTGGCTAGATGGGGCCTGTGATTGGCTAGACGGGCCCGGGGCTGTATGGAAGCCACTCCCAGGAGCAGAAGGTGCTTCAGAGGGCTTCAGACAGGATGGAAACTGTACTTGGCTGGGATAGAGCTCAGTGGTCTGAGAGGTAGCTCCCAGGGCACTATGATGCCTTTCTGGGGTGAGAGATCTTTCACTTCCTTGCAAGAGGCACGGAAGGCTTGGCTTCACCTCCACCTGAGCCGCCTCTTCTTCAGAACTAACCTGCTCACGTTTACAGGGTGGAAGATCACTGCTGTCTGCAACAGAGCTCAGTGATTCCTCCAACAGCTTCTTCATAGAAGCCACAGCCAGGAGCGTGGTAGCCTGGCTGTCCATAACCGTTGATGGATCCTGCTCCACCTGCTGCTCTGTGGGAGGGGAAAGGGGGGGTTTAATCTCTGGACACAAAGGGGGATCCAGAGTAGGACACTCATCTTCTGTGAGATCAGGTTCCTCCTCTTGTTTTATGTTTGCTTGTTTGTCCTGGATAGACGTTGGCACGACAGGCTTCGACAGCAGTGTGCTGTTCGGGGGACAGTTAGCAGAAATGCCCCTGAGGGAGTTGAGACTTGCAGTGCGACGAGCCGAGAGAACCCTTTGGCTTTGCTGCCTCTGTATCGCTGAGCTGTACTTGGACTGAAATAAAGCTTGTCTCGCACGGGCAGAGCGTTTCGCCCTCTGCTCCCGCTTCTTTATCCTCCAGTACTCTCGCTTCTTGGCCATCCTCTCTTCTTCCGTTAGTTCTGGCACTAAACCGGGTGCCGTTGTTGGAAAGGCTGAACCTGCGGGAGCTCGCCTGAGTGCAAATCCGCCTGGCTCAGGAGTGGCTGGATGTTTTCCTATAACTTGCCTTTGCTTGAGTAAAGTGAGTCCTGGATAGGTGCTTTGGACATTGTGCAGTCGCCTGAGAGAGTTGTTGGTTTGGGGCACAGTTGCACGAGTATTCGGGGGGTTTTTTGGAATGGTGTGAGATGCAGGCCTGGCTCTGTTTGACACCAAGCGTGGAGGGTTTAGGGATGACACAGCAGCAGGATAGCAGGTGCTTTTCATTTGTGTGGCACACTTCAACGGAGGTGGAGCAGTTATCTGCACTTGCTTTCTCAAGACTCCGTTGCCACTACCATAGTTTGAGACCGGGAGCTGGTTTTTAGGAAACGTGTGACTTTCAGGCAGCGTTTCCCGCTCTGATAACCTATAGTCGGCTGAAGATTGTGGAATGTTAGTCGTCATGGTGCCATCCTCTTTTATAAAACCACCAATGGTCTCATTATCACTGGGAAGTACGTTTCCACTTCCTGGTGGGTGCTGCGACTTGTTGCAACCGGCTCTTGCCCTGCGCATGTCCTCGAGAATGCACTGATATCTTTTTACTCGACGCAACAAGGAATCCCTCTCCTTCATCTTCGCCTTCACCTCGACGGAGAGCTTTGCTCTCTGCTCACGCTTCTTGATGCGCCAATATTCCCGCTTTCTGGCCATTCTGTCCTCATCGGTCTCCTCCGCGTTGCTCCTCTGGGCATTTCTGGTGCTTAAGGCTGTGGCTGGTGAGAAGGCCCTCCTCACAATCCTCTGATTGATCATCCTTTGACTTGCAAGAAATCTCTGTCTCTGCGTTCTGGATCTGACAGCGCCCCAGCGTTCCATGCCATCCGGAAGCCTCTGACGGCAGACGGGAGCTTTTGAAATCTGCTGAGGAGCTACAGGTTCAACTGCAGCCGTGACACTGTCCCCAACTTCCTTCTCGTTCAATTCTTCAGCTTTTGGAAAAGCTGCTTGGTTGTTGGAGTTAGTTGTCATCAGAGTGTCTATGTCTGGTAACAAATCATCTACCTCTTTTTTGATCGTGCTTTCGAGAATACCCATTTGGGTACACTTGGGTACTTCTGGCACATTTGCATGACCACTTCCTGTTCCAGGGCTCTGTACAGGCACCTTCATTCCTGAAGGAAAATCCTGAAGGTTACTTCCCGTCTGGGGTGCATGATTGTGTTGAGGCAAAGTTGTGGAGGAACTACCATTGAGCAGTGGCTTCTCATTCTGCTCATCACAGTTGAGTGAGCCAGTTTGTTGCACTTTTATTCTGATAGCAGGCACTTGTGAGGAGCTGTCCAACGGTGCCCCATTCAACTTAGTAGGAGAAAATGTGCCACTTACAGCACCTATAGACAAGCACCCAACTGCATTCCTGCCAGCACCCTTTAGGTTGTCCCTGGAGTCTGCAGATGCTGTGGGCAAGACGTTGTTGAGTTTTATCTTCTGTAACCACCTGTCCTTTTGGTTTGCAGAGGCTTGCTGTCCTTCTTGTGAAACACAAATCTGACTCACAGTGGGGCCAGCATTCTGCTCTGTTTCAACTTGTTTAGGAATTTTCTCAAACTCACGAGTGAGTTTATGATATAGACCCGCTTCGTAAGTCCCATCATTTTTTAGCAAATTAGGGCTAGGCACCCCAAGGGCTGGTGCCATATGCCCATTCTTGCCCCCTGTTAACTGTCCAGCAGAAACTCTGGATCTGCAGACCTCAGTGTTCGCTACTTTTAGCCTGTCCTTCTTGAGAACTGACAGCTTGGCCCTCTGCTCCCGTTTCTTAATCCTCCAGTACTCCCTCTTACGGGCAAGTGTGGCTTCATCAAACTCCGAGGCCGGGCGGTAACGTTGACCCCGCGAACCACTTGAGTTCTGCATGCTGTCCATTCGGGTATTGCTCCTGGACTTCAGCAAATGGCGACGATCAACTCGTCACCCATCCTCCTCTCCTTCTGTCTTGCCTGATGAGTTTCTAGACAAGGAATTATGACCATCTTGGAGTACTTTTGTACGATGACATCCTGGGCCATTTCTCTTCTTCAGCTCTCACACTGTGCTCTTGTTGTGCATTGTCACTAACCCTTAAGTTTTCCAAAGTTGATATGAAATAGAAAGCCCTAGAAACAGAAGAAACGATATGCAACAATAAGCAATATGAAACAATAATTTATTTATACATTTCTGGGATCTCAATATTCCAAGAAGGGAATCCGAAAGTAGTTCTCATTTTTAGAAGGATTTCCATTTTAATTTAGTTTCATTACTCTGTGACTTAGCACATTTTCTATAGGTCAAAATGGTCACTCTTAAAAGTGTATACTTAGAACCTAGTACACATTTGTACTAAATTATGTAAACATTCAATATTATATTTGAAGCTGGAGCCTCAGATTAGCATGGGTCCTACATTTTTTTCATCCTAAGCTTTGAAAGAGCAATATGATGGCATGGACAGGCCCCACTGTCTGGTCCTGCTGACACAGTGATGAGTAATTGGCTATAGCATCACCTAAGGAGCGGAAGGGTTTCAGTCACAAGTTTGTCGGTTGAGCTGCACATGAAGGCCCTGCTCCAACCCAATGTCTGAGCAAACCTGACTTGCTTACTGAGGTGCGATAAGAAAAGAAGTGGAGGCTGATATCACATGTTTTTCAGAGGATAGCACATGCTTGGCTGCGCTCTCCTGAATTGACAATGGAGCCTGTAATGAGTGTTGCAGTGCAGTATTTAAAACTGGGATGAGTAAAGAAAGAACGCAAAAAAAGAAAGACTAATATCTGCCATAATATGAATATATATATATATATATATATATATATATAATCTTCTTCTCATCAATGCAGGAAGCCTTTACAGAACATACAAACAAACAAAAACAGTGATCGTCCAAGCTGAAGTGTTTATCTAATTTTCTCCTTTTAGACTTTGAACTTTAATCCTTGTTCCTGTCAGTGAAAGTGCCACATATACACAGATATACATACATCAGCTCTTCTTCCCCCGCTGTTGTGAAAGCACCCCCCAGAATTTCGTTTCCAAGTTCCGTAGCAAATCTGTTGAGTATCTGGGTGTGAAATTACCTGTCAGAAATGTTCATCTTTTTAAAAATGTGACTGGCTTGGAAATATAGCAAGAAGAACAGAACTGAGACCTGAGAAATGTTATTTTAGATGACTCAATGAATGTAGAAGCCATGCATATTCAGTGTAAATTTGCTTAAAGTTTCAGAAGACTATTTTCTAGTGATTGAAAATATTAATAGTATATAAATGGTACTAATGTAAATAAGATATTTTAATTTTATATTACAAATTAGAGTTGTGATTGTATATTTTTTACTTAAAACCCTAACCAGTAGGGAGAAGGGGGGACCCTTAATTTGGCATGAAGTCCGGCCCGAGTCCGGAACATCCACTAAGCGTGTGAGATGCAGTGATCCAGCAGTGAAGAAAGCTGTCTCTGATTCACCCACAAAATATAAAAATATTGCCAAAATAGCACAATAACTTAACAAATCAGCACATGGGGAGATATTAGATGTACAAAAAACACCTATCGCGACTACATTTTCTGGTGGCCAACCACACTGGTGCAAGTGAGCAACGTCTCTCAACACGACCAGGAAGTGAGCATCAAAAACAAAGTCTGGTCTTGGCCACTTGGAACTAACTGAATTCAACACTAACTCACACTGACATCGCAGTGACGAATGAAACACAGTCAATTACATTATAATGCGATGTTGTGTACATCTCCAGGGTACACCTCCTGTGTATCATACAGTAAGAGATGTCAACAGAACTACAAAGCAACTGCACATTAATTCAAAGCAGTGTTGTTTTGTTAAAAAAAAAAAAAACCCATAAGCTGAATTCATTTAAATACATTTGCAATAAAGATCAAGCTATGCCTCCATATTGTTTATTCAATTAGTCATATAAAGAATCAGGATCATTGGGATCAGAAATGAGCACATTATTTAAAATAAACACAAATCAATGTATTACACAGGCCTCATCTTTGCTGGACAAAAGCAAATGCAACCTATTACATAGCACATATATCTACGTAAAATCTCCTGTAGTAAACATAAATACAACTTGTCAGTCACTAGAACTAAACAAACATTTTGTTCAGCACTGGAATGCTCAGTGTAATGCCGTCTGGGAGTTCTTAAACTAGATTTATTTTCCTTAATACTATACAGTGGAATCTGTACACAGAGACCAATAAAGGCTTTTAGATAACCAAAAGACAAGCCGAGGTTTGGTGTGTCGATAATGACAGGTAACCGTAGGTGGGCATGCCCGCATGCAAACTACCAGGAGTGCAGCAATCTTGTAGCTGAAGACTGGCACACAATTATGAAATTGCTCAGCTTAGGAAACTAATGGATGGAAGGCACACTATTTTCTCCTAGCCTATTTCAATTCCACATTTTTAGGGGGAAAAGTGCATGTACAATCACAATGGCAGGCTAGTAATTTAATGTGCAACTGTTCTGATTTTTTATTTTATTTTATTCTGCCAAAATGGTACTGAATACCAACACAGAGGGGATGGTTGTACGTGGAAATGTCAACAAATGCACTGTAGCAGAAGGGGTATTTTTAAATAAACAACTGCATGGTGTTGGTGTACCAGGTAAGTAGCCTACTCTACTACACTACTGTTCGTGCATGCATTTGTATCATCAGATCAGATGAGAGAGAATTCAAAAACTAGTGGGGAACAAAACTTAGTTAAGTATCTTCACATTTTTATTCTAACCAATGCAAATAAATATACTTGCTTTCAAACACAAGTACATGCTTTACAAACACAGCCTCGACATGTTAGCGTGTGCAAAGAACAAGGAAACACAAAATTACCTACTGTCTCTTTAAAACCCTGTCCCTCAGTCTATCACGATTGTCGTAAGCCATTTTATAATTCTTTATTTTGTGCCTTTTAAATCTCGTGTTGTGCCCAACAACATATATCGCTCGTATCATTTACCAAATAGAGCAGTAAAACGAGAAGAAAAACACCCAGAAGGGGGTGCATTTCAGTGGTATTCGTGCCTCGATTGGCGTTGTCTCTGTCGAGCTACAATGGACAAGCTCCTCTTCCTACCATGTCCACACGGTCTGACGGCTTGTCTGCGTGTATTGCTTATTCTTATCGACCCTAATGCATAGAGAAGAGCAAGCGGCAAGTAAAAATATAATGTTTGAAGCGTTTTAAAAACATGCACGTGAATTACCTGTGTAGTTACATCTAACTTTCCGGGACAGTTTGTAAACGTTTGGACATATGTACAGTCAGGACACTGCAGCTACTTTCCGCGAGCCAGCCTTTCTTTCTGCCGCTGCCTTGACAACGGGGAAAAGTACCAGGATGTGAGACCTGGCTGCGTGTGTATTTACTGCGTAACGCGTGGACAGACACGGGTTTCTTAAAGCAGCAGTGCTTCAACCTTGGACTTCTTAGTTCGATTTAGGTTATTTTGGTTCTGACCGCGAGATATTTGGTGCCACTGCACGACAGTTTAATTCTGAGAGCGTGAAAATATCGGTACCTGAAACACCACTTAATTAATTAGCTAACCGAAGGCCAATTGCCAACGGGAGTCTTCCTAGGCAGTAGTAGTGAACCCTTGCAAACCGTTCTATAAAAATAAATGAATCGATGGTTTTACAGCACCAGCATTTCTTCAAATATCGTCATAATCATACTGTGTTGTTGATAATTTATCTGTCAATTCTGAGAAGGTCTACCTCATGAATTCAACAATAGACCCTAAGTAAATGATCTTACTTAGCTTTAACATCTACATGTAACATCCACAAACGGCTATCTTAGATACATTAGCTACTAAAACGGGAAATAGCTCTACAATCAACAAATGCAAAATTAAATGCAAAGGTAGCCTACAATAATACACCTTTTGAGCAAGAAATAAAAAATATTGATGGGCACAGCGACGAGGATATAAATAAAACACTAAAATAATGTATTATTTCCGTGCTGTGCCGTGGTGCTTATAAACATGCTGTGTCGTGGATCTTACTAAGGCAGTGACTGCAAAAGCACACTGTACTTTTTACTCGTCTATCAATATGCAAACAAATAAGCATATAGTTCTGCATCAATTGACCAGCTCTGACATAGGATGGCACGGACAATTCGGTATTAATGGAATTAAACAACATTGTTGAAGCAGCGAAGACGCTGATTGAGAATTATGGGTAGGCCTACAGACATCGATAGTTCAGCTCCTTTTTGTTTATTGTATTGTTTATGGTTGCTTATTTGCGTTATTTCTCCAATCATCGTCATGTGCATTTTAAGAGAATTTTCAGTATTCTCAGCAAATCTTATTAGCATTTTCCAAAAAGACGTGCTTTCCACTCCCGGTTTTCATGGTATCGAATCAATAAGCTTCAAAAGTCTAATTATGTGCAGGAATACACACTAATATACGTCCTCAAGTAGCCTATACCCTACAGTCGTTTATTTGCGTCCAGTATACTTCAGACCAAGATAAGGCTAAATCAGTATCAGACAAAATCAGACTAAACCGATAAATAAGAATGTTGCCATGTAGAATTTAGCATGCTAAATGTTATTTTAATAGTTTGCATAGGTTCAGAACTGGGTGAATGTAGGCTACAGGTTGGTATTCCAAGGGCCAATCTTTGATTTTACCGGGGGGGAGGGGGTGATATTAAGAATTACTGGCTTATGACTTCAAAATGCATTCACTTTTAATGACAATACATAACAGTTACAGTAAGTGCGAATGTTTGGCAGTTTTCGTTATTCTCGCTCCAGGGGTACACACAGCAGATCCTCCAAATGGCTGAGTGAGGGGCGGTACTGTCTCTTTAAATTTACCCAGGAGCCCCTTAAGGAGCCCCAGGGGCCCCAAGCTCGGCTCCCCACCCTGAAGACAAGCAGAGCCTAAAATCCGTCCAGGAGGCCACACCAACAAACTATTAACTTCACATACTTGTACTTGTAGCCTGCTACGCGGCAGATAAAGCGAAATAATATAGCCTAGTGTCGATATGTAAAAAAAAAAAAAAGTTAACTTGGCTCCTGCGCTGTGCGTTCAACTGGAGGGGGGTAACAGAATGGAGACAGCACGGCACTCAGTTGTGGGTGCGTGCGTGTTTCCGATATATTTCTGAAAGGGGTTCGCCGAATGGTCTTTAATGCCTCGTTCCCTGGCGCATGCAGCCTTCGGAATTAAAGCCACTGTCAAAACCTGACGCGCTATAGAATAATGGAAGAAGACGAGCCGATGGAATGCGGATCCGAGGTGCACCCATGCCCAGAACAGATAGATTCTCTCTCATTAATAATAAGCGTAGAAGAGGAAGAAACCCAAAGGCATAGCGACTCCGGACTCCATTCAGCAGGTAAAGACTGTTGTATTTTTTTTAACCGTTGGTTTTCCGTAGCCTCTCGCGCGCCTGTTACTCTTCCTCTCTGTTTTTACGCGAGTGACAGACAACACTATCAGGCAGCATGGCACATTGTCTTCGCTAAAACAAAGGCAAAATTGCGTGCTGCTCGCTGCCAGCTGTTATACACCGTGGCCACCCAGCGGTTAAGGGGTGTACTAACGAACGAATGATAACGGGGGCCGCGTTTTGCGGAAGTGGATCATTATGGTCGAATCGATTCAAACACGTTAATATTCGAACTGCAGATATGTTGTATTAGTGTGTGACGGTACACTATTTAAGCACACGTCGCGTAAGTAGGCTGTAACATATACCTTCCATATATTCATAGTTAAAGCATATTCTTATATGTAGCGAATGATCTCAAATGGCCTGTAAGTGGCATTTAATGAGTATTAAAAAGGATTCAAAATGTTATTTATTTATTTATTTACATATTTGTGATAGTGTCTCTAAAAAATAAAACTGAATTATAATTGCTTGAAAAAGTAAGTTTAGCCATTGTTGCACTGTGCACAAAACAAAAAAGATTAGGTGGAGTCTACGTGGACCGTGAAATCAGTGCTGAGCTGTGTTTTTCTGCGCCCCAAGGGGAAGACGGTGGGACGAACGGCCACGGGACGGACGACGGCGAGGACCCCGCCGCGCCCCTCTGCTCCCCGGGCACCAGTTACTGGCGGGTGACCGAGGGTGCCGACTTCCCCTTCCTGCTGTCGCCGGCGGCCAAGCCGGCGGAGCCGGGCGAGCAGGCGGCGGCGGGGGCGCGCTCGGAGCGGGCCTCGCGGCCGGGCCTCAGCCGCATCCCCGGCCGCGACCACCGCCGGTACTACCACGAGTACTGGCGCAGCGAGTACCTGATGGACTTCGACCCGCGCCGGCACGGCATGGTGTGCATGGTGTGCGGCAGCGCGCTGGCCACGCTCAAGCTCAGCACCATCAAGCGCCACATCCGCCAGAAGCACCCGGACTCGCTGCTGTGGAGCGCCGCCGACAAGGACGTGATCCGCTCGGGCTGGGAGAGCCACCTGGGCCCGGAGGGCGGGCGCTGGCGGCCGTCCTGCGCGGCCGGGGGCGGGGCCGGGGGCGGGGCCGGCCCGGGCCAGTACCAGGTGCTGCACTGTGCGCGGCGCTCCACTGGTGTGTACCGGCTTTTCCCTTTTTTATGTGGTACTGGGGGTTTAAAAAAATAATAATAATAATTTTATCATTGTTTGCACAGGCCTGATGTAAAGGATTTGGGTGGAGGGTGGAGGGTGGAGGGTGGGAGGGCCCTTTAAATGACGTCCACCACTCCCATCACACACGCAGACACACGCGCACACGCACGCACATACACACAACCACACACACATCCCCACACATGCACACGTTTTAGGCAATAGGATCATTTCTGAATCTTTTGCTAGTCTTTTTGGCTGGACCGCAACAGCGGGGCCAGCCCTATAAACACGAATGTCTGTGACTGAGTGACTGAGTGAGTGATGAAGTTACACCATTGGTCGGCCAGATGAAGTGTGTTAGGTCCAGCCATATACTAGGTCTTGACCTGGTCTTGTTGTTTGTAATACAGGATAAGCTTTGGCTGGCAGTAATATAAGCCTGTTACGGTCCCCATCGTCATCTAATGCATTTGAGCATCATGTCCAGAGCTCAGCTCTCTACATGCACTGCATCTCTTATGTCAGAGACGGGCTGATTTGGTGATTACATTTGGTGTCCCACCCAACCGTTTCACAGCCAAACCGGCCGTCCCCGCCACCCCGAAGCGGCAGCCCTCATTGGTCGGTGGCGGCGGGGTGACGGCGGCCTCCCCCTGCGCCTCCCCCTGTGCCTCCCCGGGCGGCTCGGCGCGCACGCTGGAGCGGTACCTGAACGACTCGCTGCACGCCTGGTTCCGGCAGGAGTTCCTGATGGAGTACGAGGCCGGGCGCGGCCGGCTCCTCTGCATGGTGTGCGGCAGCCAGCTGCCCTCCCTGCACCTGGACCACATCAAGAGGCACGTGCTGGACGTCCACCCAAACTCCCTGGTCTACAGCGCCGAGGAGAAGCACTGCATCCTGCAGACCTGGGCCCAGAGACAAGGTGAGGAAGAGGAGGAGGAGGAGAGAGGAGGAGGAGGAGGTGGGGGAGGGAGGAGGAGGAGGAGGAGGAGGAAAAAGAAGAGAGAAGACAGGCAGGGTAGTGGAGTCTTGGGCTGAAAGCCCATATTTGTTCTGTGTGCGCGTGTGTGTGTGGAGTGTGCTTGTATCTGTGCATGTGTGTGTATGAGCGTCTGTGAATGAGTCAGTGAGCGAGAGAGTGAATTAATGTACGGGAAGGAAGATTTTATTGTGGGCTTAGCGATTTGCTTGAGCTGTTGTTGCCGTAGGAACAGATGCTGTAATTCAACTGGATTAAGGATTCCTACCATTTTCTTATGCTGTGCCCCCTCCTCCCCCAAACGCACACCGTGCCTTCAGAGTACAACCCCCTGAGGAGCAGTACCCCCGTGAAATCCGAGCCCTGGACCGAGGACGGGGGAACCCGGACGGACGGGTTCCTCACGGCGGAACCGCAGAACCCTGGGACTGTGAAGGGCAGGGGCCCCGGGCGGGGCACCGGGGCCCAGAACCGGGGGCCCCGTCCGCACGGCCCCTCCCGGGGCAGGAGCCCCCGCGCCCCCCTCCCGCAGCGCTGGCGCCTGGAGTACCTGGTGGCGCGCGGGCCGGGGGGGCGGGGCTTGTGCTGCGTGGTGTGCTCCGAGCCCCTGCCCGTGGGCAGGGTCAGCAGCTTCCGCCAGCACACGCTGGAGCGCCACCCGGAGGCCGCCGGCCTCAGCCGCCAGGAGCGCCAGGAGCTGGCGGACGCCTGGGACCGAGAAGCCACGCCCCCGCTGCACCTGCCACACCCGCCACCGCCACCGCCACCTGGGGGCGAAGTCTTGCAAACGCAAGAAGGTAAAACCGGACAAACATTAACAAAAAAGACAAACAAAAAAACGCCATGACGTTGAAAAAATAAAAAATAAAAAAGTCTGGAAAATGGTTTCTGACAGCCTTCTCACTCTCACGCCCTTTCGTCTCCCTCTCTCCCTCCCCCCCTCTCTGTTCTTGGCAGAAGCCACCCCGAACGCACCCGCCACCCTGGCCGTGGCGGCGCGGGGGGGGAGAACCGGGCCCCCCCACGGAACGGCCGAGCGAAACGCCGGCGACGGGACGGAGGAGGGGGGCGGAGGCGGGGGGGGAGTGGCGGCCAGGGAGGGGGCGACGGCGGGGAGGCACGGGCACTACCCGGGCAAGGACCAGCGGCGGAACTACCAGGCGCGCTGGCGCATGGAGTACCTGATGGACTACGACTGCCGGCGGCACGGCCTGGTCTGCATGGTGTGCGGCAGCGCGCTGGCCACGCTCAAGGTCAGCACCATCAAGCGGCACATCCGCCAGGTGCACCCGGACTCGCTGGCCTACGGCGCCGCCGAGCGGCAGCTGGTGGTGCTCATCTACAACCAGACGGCGCTGCGCTTCGTCCACTCCGACGGCTGCTTCGCCACCGCCGCCGACCACGGGCACGCCGGCCACCCGGACGACGCCGCCGCCGCCCCCTCCCCCGCCCCCGCCGGCCTCTTTCCCACCTGGGGGGCGGGGACGCCGCCTCCCACCCCCCGGCACCCCCTGCCGTCCGGCTCCAAAAGCGCAGGCCTCAGCCGCCTGGAGCGCCGGGCGCTGGCGGACGCCTGGGACCGGGAGGCCGCGCGGCCCCCGCCGCACCCGCCAGAGCCGCCGCCGGAGCCGTCGGGGGGCGGAGTTCTGGAGCCCTCCCTCCGCCCGGATCACGTCAAGAGCGCCAAAAACGCGTGGTGGGAAGGGGAGGGCCTGGACGTGCCGTGACGTGGCGGCGGTGGCGGGGGGCGGGGTTGCAGCCGTCGGTTTGTGCCGGGTTGGAATGGATTCACCGGGACGATGAAGAAGGTTTGGGGAAAGATGCTGTGTCACAGCCACAGCCCCAGAAACACGCTGTCCTTTTATTCAGCTTCAGTCCGTCTCCCTCTCTGGAGCAGGAGATTCCCTGGTTCCCCCTGATTCGCTCGAGGGAAACGTTCTAAGACCGCCCTCGGCTCACCTACGACAACCACGGAGATCAGCCTTCCCACAGTGCGCTGCAGTACAGAAGAGACACACCTTCCCCTTGCACGGTGTGCTCAGTACTTTGTGTCTTTCGAAGAAAAATTATAATAATAAATTTTATACGACTGCTTTCTACATTTAAAAAAAGCTGACATCAACCAACAGCAGCCCAGGGGTGTTGTGGATGTAATCAGATCCATGCTGCTCTGGTTGATCTTGTTGGCTGTCTTCCCATAATAAAGTTAAATTGTAAGCACTTTTATACATACATTGTGTTCGAGGACTCAAATGATTTTTTGCACCACTTTCTGACCAAACCATCGTAACCTAGCGATGGGAAAGTAAGGCTTCATGACTCGCTGATCACATCCGTTAGAGGTTTCCTATGGAGACCAAAGTCTTCTGATTGGCTCATTCAAGTCAGCGACGTCACCTGACAGCTCTGTTCACCTTCACCACAGTGTGAACGGGAGGAAGTAATGGGCCTTCTTAGCTTCAGTATGATGGGAAAATTTTAATCATCTTTTATTGCTACATAATCGTAATTTTGACATACTATATGACATGCTATAGTGAGCTTATATTACAGTCCAGTGTTTTCACTGAAGACAATGCGCCTTCACCATAGTGATATAATCAATGGCTATCATGCTAGTGTAATTCGGCCTACTTGGCTAAAGAACCTGTCAACTGCTGTATGTAGTATGTCAGTTACTTTAACTTCTGTTGAGTCTGTCAAGCCAGATGACGAACTAAACAAATAGTTAAAAAATGTCAACGCTGCTGTGTATACGGAAAGCCCAGTTTCTGTAGCCCTCGATAAATGTACAGGGCTAGGTAATTCTTGGTCCTGGAGGTCCTGTGTGTATGCAGGTTTTTATGCACCAACACTCGTTCACTCTTAGACTAGATCACAGTTAAACATTTCATATAGGGACCCAAGAACAGTCTTTGGCTGTTCATTCAAGCATCTATTCAAAAATGTGGCTAAAATGTTTGAACTTAATGCAATCTATCGGTCCTATTTTGGAGGCTGCTAGCTGACGTCCAACTTGATGAGACGGAAGAGTGAATGATTGATCTGTGGATTAAGATACTGCGGTTTGCCGAGTTGGCAGACTGACCGAAGTCCACGTGCAGACTTCTCCGTTCAGGGCACAAGAATGCGCCCCTGCTCCGTCTTCTCTCGGGCAATGTGGAGCGCAGGTGGTGTCCTATGTGCCCCACAATGGTAGGAGTAACAGTTGAGAAGATGCAAAGGTGAACATTCGGAGGCCTTGGTCACTCCTCCCTCCCTCTCCGTCTGGCCCCCCCTGAATTTATTAACTGAATTTATTGTAGGTGATTTCTTTCTTCTCGAATTGCAGGTAATCAAACCAGCTGGTACGAGTATAGTTAATAAAGATGTCAGGTTACCTCCAAACCCCAAATCAAAACGCGACAACTGATCCTTTGACATTTTTATTAATATCACTGTAACATCAGTACAAGGACCACATAGTATTATTTCCGTTTCGCATAGCCTTTCATTCCAATGATCCTGGACGTGAGGAAAATGGATGCCTAACAAGCAGAGCTCAGGTGTAAGGAACACACGGCTACCCAGAGAAAAAGAATCAAAGGCTTCCGCAGAGGAAGTAACCTCCGACATCACCCAAAAGAAAAAAAAAAAAAGATAAACTAAAGGATAAAAGCTATAGGCTACAAGGAAACCAAGAAAAAAATGTAAGCTCCAGTTTCAATTCAGTGTAGTGCTCAGTTTAGTCATCTTTTTTGAGTTCGCAAGAGAATACAGCGACAACTAAGAAACAGCATCTAGACAACGTAAAGAGGTCTGCGATTGTTATTTATATTACAAAAAAACAAAAAACAAACACAGGTAGCATTATTTTCTCATCTTGAAACAATCCCCAAAAGCAATTAATGAAAAATAAGATACTGTCTATGCACTGGAACCAAGACAAACCTTCACAAACACCACCTGTGATCTTCTGTTGAAAAGTCTGGTCTGAGAAAGGTTAGCCCAGCATCAATACGACAAACACAGATGAGACATCAAACTCTTTCCAGTGTGTGAATGCACACAACTGAGTGTGTGCATGAACATACCCGTCTGTGTGTAAGTGTGTGAGTGTGTCTGTGTCTGTGTCTGTGTCTGTGTATGTGTATATGTGTCTGTGATGATAATGATCCTAAACAAACTACAATATCCTGAATTCTGGGAGCAAACCCAGAAGCCCCCAGCTCATTGTGATGTCACAATCCAGTTTGAACTCAGACTCCAACGGAACTGGTTTTCCAGAACTTGACAGAAGGACAGGGGTGCACAACCATAAAAAGGTATGACTTCACATCTTAACAGACAGACCATGACAAGGGGGACCAGCACTATTGAGGTTCACAAGCGTTAGGTGGAATGTTCTATAAACATCGCTAGGAAAAGGTAGTCAGACCTTCGCAAACCACATTAACTTGCTGAAGCAATCCGAGAATAACCATTAACCCATAGCTTTAATCGGACTCTTTACCCAAACCACCAGCATTCTCCTGAAATGCAGAAGGAACCCATCCATATAAACACTCTTGGCCTACCGCCATATGCAATTCATCTTGAAATCTTTACCAAACATCACCCTTCAAAAAATCACAAGGAAAACAAACAGTGTGGTGTCGACATTAGTCCTTACTCTTGGGAACAGCCCAATTACAAATTACTTGTGGTTTCCTACGTAAAAATAAAAATACTACTCTGAGCAAATCACAAAAAAAGAAAAAACTATGCAAATTACCAGAACATTATTAAAATTACAAAACAGAGAGCATCTAAAAGGACCTAAATATGGTTTCAGCAAAGGCAAGGGTAAACATTTTACACCAGAAATCCCTTCCACCTTCCACACATTGGTACACAGGACCAAGCCTTTAGCTATGCACCAGCGTAGCTTCCTGGTTCTGATTCAGAGTTGATGCCACAGACAATCTGTCCATAGTTCTGACCCCATATCCTCAGAGATCACTGGGAGGTTTTGAAGCGGTTAGCTATAGATTTCTCTCTATGTAGCAAAAGTCAAAAGCTGGGCAGTCAAAAGCAGTTATCTTATTAACAGTAGCAATCATAATAATAGTAATCATAATAATGAAGCAGATCATAATAATCAATGACTTGGGAGACTGACTTGGAAACATGTGCGACTAAAACAAGTATGACCACCACAAGTGATCTTTGAGAAAAGCGACAGCAGATTCTTAGATTCATTACAGCTGAAAGCCTGTTTTAGTCTTATTTACAAACACATTTTTAAAAATGCACCAAAACAAACGGGGCGAACTAGACCAAGTCATCACGGCTGGTTCACTTTGGTGCTTTTTTTAAATTTTCGAATTTATTTCTTATTTTCATCCCACCCACGTGTGGCGTGCCAAACATTCAGTGCATTGCAGAAAACAAACTTTACGAAAAAAAAATGCCTTCAGGACAAACACAGGAAACGACAGAAAGGCCGAATAGCCAGTTAGTAGCAGAGAGAACCTTAAGGCATTCCAAACTTCAAAAAAAAAAAAAAAAAAAAAAAAATACTTTGCTTGTAATACGCTGTGAGGACAAACTGGTGACATTTTTCCAAATTTTACCTCCCACAACTGTTCTAATCATCAACAGGCCGCCAGGATAAATGCTAATCGTAAATTAGACCCCAGAGCGTGACATTCCTATATTATTTTTTGTTTATAAGTTGCTCCTATAGCCTGAAATGTGTTCCGTACAGACATTTGCTTTTTGAGAAAATGGCTTCCGCCATTTCTCTTGAGCTGCTGAGCGGCCAAATCTGACCTATAAAACCAGAGGTCACGGGTTCAATCTAGCTCTCGCACCACCGTTTCAATTTCGCGGCGCGCTACGCGCGACACTCCGCCGCTGGGCACAGCTCCTGTCCTACTGCTTTGCAAGCTTGCGCGGTTATGCTGAGTATCTGAGTAGCGGTTTTCTTAGTAGCTGGTTCAGTGCGTCGGTGGGCCGAGTTCGAGTCGGAGGGTGTGTCAAGGGTAACGGTGTGGACCGAATTTGGGGAGGGAGTTAAGGAGGGGCGGGGGGTCTAGATAAGGGGCAACGGCGGTGTCGGAGGTGGCGGGGGACAAAGCAGAGGGGGGCTTTATTCCACTTTGCTGCGTTTGGCCGCACCGGGGAGTTTCTCTTGCAGCCTGGTCAAGGAGAAGGAAAGAAAACATGCCATTAGTGGAACGTGCCATTGGTGGAGAAGTGGCCTTTAGAAATATGCAATATAAAACGATTGAGATGCTACACTTAGTCCTTGACTTTCTTGACTTATGCTTTGCAAAATCCACCCCGATTAAAGGTGCCTATTTAGTGATTTAATGTTAAAACTAAACGTACCATCATTTTCTGTCGGCCAAATCTCAACATAGGCCTACATATTAAACGGATACAATACAGGATAACTTACTTGGAAACAATGGTGTTGAACTGGGTACGGACCACATCTATATAATGGTCAATCTGGGTCTGGAAAGAAGAGAAAATTGGTTCGAATGATACAATAATCACAACTATGTTGTTAACCCACCGTGGTGAGGGTCAGTCTGGCAGAAAGAGTCAGGAACGGCACACCTAACTCGTTCAGGTTTAACATCCACTTCTTACCTTGTTCTTTTCATACACCAAGGGCACGGTGAAGAGGAGGACGTCCGCTAGAGACGAGGAGGGAGAACGTTAGAATAAATTCACAATAATATATTAATGATAATATAATAGTTACAATCACAATTCATTTAGTCATTTAGCAGGCACTCTTATCTAGAGTTACAATGTTTTTACAGACGTTTTACCTACTGTCCATACAGTCTGATATACAAAAGCAATGCAGGTAAAGTCAAAGGTACAACAGCAGTGCCTCTCCCCCCCCCCCCCCCTTCCCCGGGAATCAAACCTGCAACCTCAAGCTCAGATCCCCAACCATTATATTACCCTATTACCACATAAGAATAGCCCAGAAAACAGATCTTCAGCAGTCATAGAGAAATCTTCATTGTCTGAGGTGGACCGCATTTACATGTTAAATGCCATTTCATATAAATTAGCACAGAAATCTTCTGTATCACTGTAGCATGCTGGTATTTTAGTGTTAAGCCTTGTTGTCCATCTGTCCGAGTTTGTCCAGGAAGCCCAACTGACAGAACTAAACTTAGCTTCACTACTGGGAGAACTAAGTGCTGCAGTTTTACATTCGGTCCTACTGGGGAGGCGATGAACGTCATTTTAAGATGTAACTTAGAAGTATAATGCCCTCGTATCTGCTAGGACACGAGTGCCGCCCGCTCTGTGCGATCCATCTTTCTTGGGACATATTTTTATCTGCTAAGCCCATGAGATGGATTTCAGCACCTGACCTTTGACCTCCTCCAGGGGGGGCATGTAAGGACATGAGGTCAGGGCAGGGCTCGAATTTCAGCTCTGCTCTTCCCTCCCCCGGAGGAACGTGCGTCCCGCGCCCTCTTACCCAGAATGAGGATGGTGATGCCGTTGAAGACCGCCCCCACGTAGGTCATCAGCCACATCAGCACTGCCAGCTAAAAGAAAGAAAATAAATATATACATATATACATTTTTTTACTGTTCCCATCAGTCTGACTAATTTCTGAGCAGTGCATCATGTAGTGTACCTTATCGAAGCTGTGTTTTGTAGTTGTTCCAATGACCATGATATGCGCTTTTGTACATCGCTTTGGATAAAAGCGTCTGGTAAATAAACGTAACGTAATGCGTTCATTCACCTTGGATCTGAAATGCTTCGCCACGTCGCGTTAGCAGAGGACATTACGATGCGCGTGGGAGGATATGTGCAGAAGGGTGCAGGAGAGTGCTAAGATGCAGAGCCGACCTCACACACGTTATGAATAGATGGGACAGCAGTGGAGGGGACGCAGAGAAAGACTCGTGCATGCGAGTGTCCTGAAGCAACTGACGGGGTGTTCCTTACACTGTGTGTGTGTGTGTGTGTGTGTGTGTGTACCTGTGTCTGTTGTGTGTGTGTGTGTGCCTGTGTCTGTTGTGTGTGTGTACCTGTGTCTGTTGTGTGTGTGTGTACCTGTGTCTGTTGTGTGTGTGTGTTGTTGTACCTGTGTCGTGTGTGTGTGTGTGTACGTGTGTGTTTTTGGTGAGTACCTGTGTCTGTTGTGTGTGTGTGTGTGTGTTACCTGTGTCTGTTGTGTGTGTGTGATGTACCTGTGTTGTTGTGTGTGTGTGGTGTGTGTGTGTGTACGTGTGTGTTGTGTGTGTGTGTCCTGCACGCTGGTGCTTATTCGGGGTCCTCGATGCGGTCTGCGAGCGGGCGACAGGGGGGGACTGTCGGACAGACGGATGCACGGACCTTCAGCGAGTCCACCAGGTCCTCCACCAGGAAGAGGCGGCTCAGGTGCTTCAGGGCCCGGTTGACGTGGGACAGGCAGGAGTCCACGTGCTTGCGGAACGTCTCGGGGGCAATGCTGACGTCCTTGTCCATGAGCTCCCTGCGCGGGAGGAAACGGACACGCGTGACCGACCCGGAGCCCGGACTGGATAACCAGAGCCCGCAATGCTCCAAAACGGGGGTGCACCAGGGGTGCACCCAAACTGTGCCCCCACGGCCAAACTTGGCCCTCCCAGGCTCTTGGCTTGGCCCACGAAAGGGTTGGTAATTACACTGATGTGTTCTTGCACAGTGCACACCACTTTAAAATGGGATGTGAATGAGGAAAATGCTGAGAAAGCCCTATCAGGCATTACTTATACATTATTTTTATTTGTTTATTATCTTATCTTTAAGCCTGTCTGCTGCAGCTTAATATTATCTTATTTAATGAGTGATATACATAAATAAAGCAGAGGTCCCGTAGGGGTACAGTCCCGTCCCGTAGGGGTACAGTCCCGTCCCGCAGGGGTACAGTCCCGTCCCGCAGGGGTACAGTCCCGTCCCGCAGGGGTACAGTCCCGCGGCGCTTACTTGAAGGGGTGCCCATCGCCGGACTTCTGCACGGCCTGGACGACGGACTTGTAGACGCGGAAGGCGATGGTGACGCAGAGCAGGGCCAGGAGCAGGTAGGACGCCACGCTGATCACGCTGAACGCCGCCAGGGACAGCAGGAGCAGGAGGGACGTGCCGAAAACCACGCCCGACTTCTTGGGGTCCCGCCAGTACACCAGGTCCCGGACTGATTGAGGGAAAGGGGGGGGGTTCACATAAAGCAAAGACGAGAAGAATTTACATTTACTTATAACGCTATGGCAGCAAGATGCCTTATAACATAATAACATATTGCTCTCCTTGCAGGTCAAACTAAATTTAGCAACAGTAGCATGCGACTCCAGTAAAGGGCAACCGCCACCCCCATCTCACAGCGTATTCTGGGTAATGTTTCACACACACACATTTATATACTGTATGTATGTGTATATTTATATATATATATATATTTATATATATACACGCACACACACACACACACCTCCCCCACTGTGCCAGCAGTACAAATATATTTTAGATTCGCTCTGCAGTTACGTAATTCATAATGCCATTATGTAATTCCTGTGATACTACTCGAGTAGGGAAAAAAGTGGGTTAGTATTTAAAACCCCCTGCCAACAGCCCTCCCTCAGTTTGTAGTGTCCTTCGAAGGGTTAAGTGTGTGTTTTGGCTGTTTGGGGCCAGGGCTTGGGGGGTGGGGGGGGGCATGGCCCCTCTCGGTCTCCCCGACTTCACAGTGGGGGGCTTTAATCCAGCCACAGAGCACTGCTGTGTGCATTTAGCCTATTACCCATTTTTTTTTGGCTGAGGTGGAAAACTGGGCTAGTGTCCAAAAACCCCCCCCCCGCCCCCCCCCCCCCACCCCCCCAACCCTCTACGCCCCTCTGCGTGCATACGGGGCTCCCCCCCAAACCCCCCCACCCCTCCTGTCTGGGTGGAGCTGCAACATTTAGGATCCATTTTACACATCGTTACTAAACCTGCAAGAGATTCAAAACACTCACATACCTGCAATCCACGCTCAGGAGCCAACAATACTACCGAAACCTTACAAAAGAGCAGCACTAAACTTACAGGAATAGCCTAAACTGGAAAACAAAAATATTATATCTAAACTTTATTAACACAAATGCAGGGCAGTAAACTAAAAGGAATAGCCAAACCCAGAATAAAAATATAACATATTATATTTAAACTTAATTAATACAAAAGCAGGGCGGTAAAGTAACAGGAGTAGCCTAACCTGTTATGAAAAATCTGATATATTTAACCTGCGTTAACCAGGGAGCAGCACTCAGACGCTGAACTTTTTACAAGGGAGCCTCACCCCAGAATTCCCCAGAGGGGAAAAACATTTAGGCATGTGCTCTACCAGCTGTCCTTCCACTACTTTCCCTTTCAGTTCTCCCAAGTTGACACCGGGCTCCCTAGCAGCGTAAACGCGCAGGTTTAAAACGGAGACGGAACAAAGGAAAGGCGGAAACCTTCTTCCTCGCTTCCTTTGCTTTCCAACTCTGATTGGTGCAGCCATGTTAAGGCTGGAACCCGACATATTAGGGCTTTTTGGGGGGGGGGGGGTAATCACTCACTGCTGATTACGGCGAAAACCTCTCTGTTTCTCTGCCAATCTGAGGCCGTTCGCTGCTTGTATGGAGTGGATGTGAAGCACAGCATAGCAGAGACTCTTACAGCAACAATTATTGAGGTCATTTTTCAAGCTTTATTTTTGTGGTGTTGCTGTTTTTTCATGGCTTGTTATGAATGTTATTTTTATGCATACGTTTCTATTATGGGTACACATATTCTATACATATTCCATCAAGCTACCATATTTAGCTTGCATTTCGTTACACAGACACTTGCTGGTCTGGGAATGCGGTTAGCCGAGTCAGGCAACGTTGCCCCTGTCACACCTATTGAGTTTCAGGGCTCGTCTGAGATATCAGAAGCATTATAAATGGCTCAGGTAAAAAAAAAAAGAAAGAAAGGCATTCGCTAAACATACAGAGGCAACGTTTAAAAGATGTGGGGCGGCACCACTTTGAATGTGTGGCTGAATGACAGATTATTTCCAGAACATTCACACCTTTGTTACCAAATGCTGGCTATCGCTGTATCAACATTCCTTTCAGTCCTTACATATATGGTCTCCCCAGCTGTTGCTATAAATGCTCGAAACAAACTTAAAAAAAAAAAAAAAGATTCCTCTGTCCCCTTTAAAAGGGAAAAGCGAGAATGCTTCGATCAATAAAAATGTTGGCGAGCGCGCAAATTGAAAGTGGGCGTTGTCAGCCCATGTTAAACTGGAATGGCTGGAAACAACATTAATGCCCCACAGGCATGGCAGATGTATAATACGGAGGGGGAAAAAATAAGAGATAGAGAGCTACCGATCATAGCCCAGCCGTACCACGGCAACAGGAGGCCTAGCGATTCTAATCGCCGGGGAGAGAGCGCCCCATTGTTCCCGGCTCTTGAATTCAGACGCTGGACTCCGAGCGCTGGAGTGGATACGAGGGGTTTCCATGCCTGACACAGCAGGGGTTCTGAGCCAATCCCAGCATGCTTTGCTGGTACCCACAGGAGGGCAGCCTGAGAGCTCCTTCTCGTTATGCTCCCACCCCCCCGCCCACTCTCCCCCTCCTTCCATCCCTTCCACCCTCCCTCGCTCTCTCCCTCCCTACCTCCCATTCTCTCTCTGTTCCAGCAGTGGGTCCCAGTGGTAGCCGAGCTGCAGTGCCCTGCTTTTATCCATAGCAGTGCTCAGCTCTTAAAGGCACAGGGCCCATTTTGCTTATTAAGCAAGCAGCCTTAACTGCAGATACGCCTCTGCAGACTGCAGTGATCACAGCACGCCCAAAACTGCAGCTGCATTTGTGGGAATGCGCCACACACACACACACACACACACACACACACACCCTCCCTCACACACACAAACAAGCACACACACACACACACACACACCCCCTCCCTCACACACACAAACAAGCACACACACACACACACACACACACACACACGAACATATGCCCACACAGCCCACAGACAGCCAACCACACACCTCCCGACATATCCACACATGCACACAGAACATGCACACACACACACACACACACACACACACACACATATCAAGTCACTTATTCTAATGGCCAGAGGATTGATCCACATGATTTAAAAATGTTATCACCTTCTCTGCATTTTCTTTTTCTCCCTTTTGACACCCAACACCATTACACAAGGTTGGCCATCAGGTTAATGCACATTAACACAGCCCGGGAGGCAGGCTCAGTCCAGGGCAAATAGCCTACTAAAATGATTCAGCAAGAAATGGGGGAAGGGTATGATCTGCAGAACAGCAGATCAACACTAATCTTTGGAGTTAAACACAAAAATGACAAATGCAACAACACCTCTCAGTACAACGCCTTCCCCCTAATAACCTGCACTCCCTCCAAATCAAAATACAGTTTATAAAGATAAAAAGGCCAAAAGATCACTGTGGTGGGTGGAGTCTTTCTGAAGGAAGAGGGCAGGTACACAAATGCAATTTAAAAATAAAAAAACCCAACTGTACCAGGGCAGACTCCTTCAAAAGTAAACTGTACCCTCCCTGAGCATTCGCTGTGCAGCGGCCTGCACCAGCGCAAGCAGCGGACCACCACCGTCAATTCAGCAGCTAATGCCGCAGCACAAATTAAGTGCCAGCGGCCTGCGAAACGCGAGACGTCATGGCTGAGAGGACACCAGGGAACACAGCTAAAAGTGCACCCCTCACTGGCTTATACCAAAACTGACAGAAGGTCGAAAGTTCAAACTCCCAGGGGGGGAAAAAAAACGGGGGAAAACCAAACCCCCTAAAAATCACTCAGCTGTGTACAAGGCGTACTGTACAACTGTACAGCGTGTCCCGCTAACTTGCTGTTGCCCCCAGCGACGGCCTCCCATTTGGCAGCCCACCCGACGTAGGCGAACCGTGTGGGGGGGCTGCACGCGTGTTCGAAGGCACGTGTGTTCCAGGGACGCTCGCACGTCAGCATACCAGTGTGTAATGCATCTGCATTTCATGTCTAGACTATGAGAGCGAGGGTAGAGGCACGTATTTGGGGGGGTGGAGTTCGTGTTTTTTAAGGGATTGAACCATGGCTGAGCAGCTACTGTCGAAAAACAAAAAAAAAAGGCTCAGAATTCTGTAAAAAAACAAAAACAATGTCCAAACAGGCTGTGGTCTCACGTGTTTATGAAATACATCACAGTCCAACAAACAGAACAGCGTAGAAAGGTGAAGGACAGTACAGTCAATCTGAAACCCATACAAACGTGTAGCAGGGCCAGCCCCGCCTGCACACAGATCAAATGAAATATTTCCGAACGAAGCTTGCGTAAGTCCAGCAAATGTGCGTACTTTTTTGCTTTAAGTCAGACAGGTAGAATGCGGAGAGGGTAATGGGAAGGGAGCTCAGGTCTGAAGGCGCCATGGGAACGAATCGAACCCCGGCCAGCACGGGGGGGGGGGGTCACGTATGGCTCAAGAATCGGACCCCCTACAGACTGCACCACCACGACCTGCCAGCAAACCCGGTAAACTTAGAACCCGCAGGCCCCTCTGAGACACGCTAGGGTAGAGCTGTGACATCAACAAACGACTGGATACAGAAGGTCTAAAGGCCTTAAAAAGCCAGTGCAAAGTTCCTTTAATCTAAACGCCCACACCCGCTTCGCCGACTGCGACATACCACACCACTCCATATGCAAGGCAAAGAGCCACAGAGATCTAATTATCCTGCATCACTTCCTCCATCTCGGACACCAACCACGCTCCTACGATACACATTTAATGAGGCCACTCTGGGGATGGGCTGGAGGTTGGGGGGGGGGGGGGCGGGGTAGGCGAAGGAATTGATGCAGGAATGCAAGAATCAATGTATATCTGTTTGCAGTGAAGTCGTTGCCTGTTGATCCTGGGCATTATGGAAAAAATTGCATCAAAGCAGAAACGTAACACTGGGGATTGACCGGGACGCGCCCGACTTCCAGTTCTAGGTAAGAAGACACCGTGGAGCCATATCCCCCCCCCCGCAGCCCACCCCTTTGCTTCCCCCTCCTTGCCTGGCAGTGGTTACTGCCAAGCTTCAAAAGGACGCAGGGGCTGGGAAGGTCAAACGGCGCAGACATCGACACTGAATACGGCCGAATCCGTAGGAATCCAGGCCTCTACTCGGTTACTGCGACTCCTTCGTCGCTCTAGCACGAGACATTAAACTAACACAACAAACAACAAAAAAAAAAAAGCACTTTCTTAAATTGCACTGCAGATAGACTGAACCGAGCGCCTTAATAGGACATCAAAGCTTCATAATACTAGAATTCCAACGCAAAGTTGCAACGTTTTTTTATGCACCAGTGAAAAGGCAATGTACGGCGGGGGGGCTGTGACAACAGCACTTCAGAATTTCATGCATGCGTTCAGCAGTTTGAATTCCCTCACAGGGACCCCCCCCTCCAATGTCACCGTGCCCTTTCCGTTATGTAAGAAAATGGTGACTTCATTAACCAACACAATTACCATAGGAGTCTGGGTCCAGGTCCTGAAAGTTTTTAAAATGCCCGTGCAGCAATTATGCCTGCGGCTGGCTCCACAAATTGAATTTGGCCCTATTTCCAATGCAAAAATGCACAGTCATGCCATACTGCAAATTTAGCAAGTTGCTCCATGCCAGACCGTCCAAGCCCATTTAAATTTGCATTGTTTCATGTGTTTGTGGGTACATGTTTCTCCAAATTTCATGTACATGAAATTCTTGTTGCTCGATTTGCTTGTTTCGTTCGCTGTAACTTTTTTCCTCCAACTTTCGTGCGCAACACTAGCTATAAAGCCATCCAAATCAAGACCCACACACATGCCGTTACAATAAACCCCGCCACATCAGGACCACGAAAGAAGTACACAGAAAGACAGAAGTTCTGATGAAGGATCAGGGCGAGTAGTTTTGCGTGCTTGCGTGAGAGGTTAGTAGGGCGAAAGCCCAGAAGGAAGACGTTACCTGACAAGTGGGTTAGTACTGCAGCCAAGACATGCTCTGCAAGATGGTAGGCCTCTGCCACCCACATGTCCACTTCCTCCGCCATTTTGGACGCAGACATTTCGCATGGAGGTTCACGAGGGGGAGAAGGGGGCAGTGGAGTAGGGCTGACAGGGGTTTGTGTTTTAGAGGCAAACTGAGGAAGCACCTTGTCTTGCTCTTCCTCCTCCTGGCTGTCACCTAGTTCTTTCAGGGCACGAATGGTGAGGTGCTCCTGCTCTACATCAAAAGCGATAGCTGGCGGCGACTTGGAATATGGGACACCCATCTTGGGGGACTTATCCTCGTCTCCAAGGTGGTGGCTGAGCTCCTCTGGCTCTTCCTCCCCCTGTCTTGACTTGAGGCACTCCCTCATGAACTCCACAAAGCTGTCGGTAGCGGCTGTTACAGAACACTCCGGCTCTATGCTCTCGGGGTCGCTCGTCGTCTCTGGTGAGTTCTCATCAGCCTTAGTTTCCACAACCCTGGCCATCATTCCAGACTCTGTATGAGGTGAGACATCAGTAACACTCTTGCTTGCCAACTCGTTATGGAGGGATTTAACCTCTGAAGTTATTTCAGCTGAGGCGTCCATGTTCGACTCCAGCACCTTCTGGGTGACATCTTGGGGTTCACTCCAGAGGCAAGAAAATGGATCTTGGTTGAAGTCTCGTGGGGATGGCTGTCCTCCAACAGGTTTGGGATGAGGTTCTTCAGAATCTTTGGCGCCAACATCTCCAAGATCAGTTAGGGTCATTGCAGTGGCATTCTCAGAGGAGACATTCATTTGTGGAACCATTGGCTCAATGTGGCTCTGGGGTTGAGAATCAGATGAGCCAATTTTGGTTTCAGTATCCAAGTTATAATGTTTGTCCACTGATTTACCCTCTCGCATTGCTGCAGGGGTTTCTGTAACAGATTTCTCTGCAGTTGGTTGAACATATTCATTAGCCTCAGAACTGCCTAGTGCTCTGCTTGGCTCTACCAGTGGAGAGGAAAACTGTAAAACATCCTCCTTTATGGAGTCATTAATGGGTTTCTCAGTTAGTGAGGTTGGTAAGTCAGATGAAGCATGCTGTGCAGCTTCATCATTGGAACAAGAATCAAGGAAGCCAGGCTGGGTTTCAAAATGGTCGACTGGATCAGTCAATTGCTCCGCAATTTTTTCATCAGCAGTTTCTGCTGCTTTAATGGAAGACTTTGCTGGCGGCTCATTCTGTATTTGCATTTTCTCTGAGGTTACAGGCTCCCCCTGCAGGGCATCCAATTCTGGCTCTTTTGACGCAGGAGAATCCTGTGCGGTTTCCTCTGAACGTGCAGCCGGAACAGCAGAGGGAGGCCTGCTAACATGAGACTCCTCTTTGGCAGACTGGTGTTGAGGTGAGGTCTTGGCATCAGTATGGGTCATAGATGCTGGAGGACTATCCTCTTGGGATGTGGGATCAAAGGCGCAGATATCAGAGGGTCCAAGAGCAACCTCTGAAACAGGTGCCGCGTGATCACGTGCTGCCAACTCGGGCACTTCCGGTTTTTGGTCAGCGTGTTGAGGTCCCTCTTTAACGGGGTCATCGACAACCGGATAGCCTTCGTCCTCCTCTACCTGCTCCACCTCATCATCACTGCACACTTGTTCCTCCGTCTCAATCACATTAATTATGGGCACCAGTATTATCTGCTTCTCTGGCTGGGCTGGCAAGGAATGCTCTGGCTTAGTCAGTTGCATTTCTTTCCTATCAGTTGGCGGAGAAGGGGCTGTGGAGGCAACCTCAGTAGAGGTTGCACTTGATGCAAGCGCAGAAACAGGGGCAGTGTCCTCAGTCACCGTATCCTCTGATTCCCCTGAGCTGTCAACATCAAGGATTTCCGCAGGCTCAAAGTCATCACCTAATGGGGTGTACTTGACCTCTGTAGCTGTTAGTTGAGAGGTTGGAGGAGAAGGGGGAGGGGGGGAATCAAAACCAGCAGGGGGGGCAGGAGACTCCTGTTCCTGGACAATGGCATGGCTGGGAGGCCCTTGGAGCTCTTCAGCTATTTTCTCTGGTTTTTCCCAGACATAAGCAGTGGGCAAAAAGCGGAGGTCAAATTCAGAATCATCTTCTACACTCGACTGCTTCCCCGGCTCAATAAATGGACCTGTAGGCTTGGATGCTCCAGTTGGAGAGTCCATGAATGCATCAGGCACACCTACTTCTATCACTCCTGCAGAGGCTACAGCTTCTCCTGATCGGGGAGAAACAGATGGGAAATCGGACGCTTCTTTGCCAACTTTTGGATCAGGGATTCCGGATCCAAAGTCAGGTGCCGGAGGAAGGTGAGCTCGCATCCAGTCCATGGTGTCTTCAAATTCACCCCCCTGCTTTGTGTCCCCAAGGACCTCAAAGGGAGATTCAGGGGAGTCCTGTCCTGGGGTGGCTTCCTTCATCTGAGTGGCGGTGGAAAACTCTACCTTCACATCCGTTTGAGTTTTCTCATAGTGGCGCTCCTTGAAGAGGAGAAAACCTCCATCGTTCCAGGTGTCTCCATCGCTCTGCTTTGCCGCCAGGGCTTCGAGAGCTTTGATTCGCTCAGAGACAGGGGAAGTCACGACAGGGGAGTCCTGGTCTAGGGAAGCAGCGTTCGAAGAGGTGCCTCCGGGGAAGCCCTGTGGCACCACATTGGAACGTCCAACGGAGCTGGATGCAAACCCGTGGACTTCCACTTTCTTGCTCTGATCCTTGACGTAATGATCTGCCGCAGTGCTCGCTGGCGCTGGGGCTTGAGGGGGAAAACAAAGAGATGTGGCCACGCCTTCTGAAGGCATCACACTTTGGTCTTCATCCGTTAAGCATTAAGGGAGAGAGAAGGGGGGGGGTTGTTGGGAGGAGTAAAGTCATCGCAAACTTCCATGCACATATGCTAAACCAAGTGGTCCTCACTTTCAGCTCTGGGTGGTGGATACAAGGAAGGTATTTTAGTTTAAAACTAAGGAATACCAGTGCAGGATATTGAGCACCCGGCACATTTTGGGAGGACGTTTAAACCAAATTGAGCAGAAAGAAAGTCTAAAACCAACGGGACAGCTTCAGAGCCAGAAGAAGGACCACCACCTGAACACAGAAGAGCTATTACTGTATCATCCAGCAGTTCAGCAGCAACAGCTCCGCCATGCCCTCAGCGCCCTCGTCCATTTCCCCGCAGCGCAAGCAGTCATGCATGGAATGGTGGGCAGCAGCAGCAGCTTCGCAGCAATGGATGCGTGCGCATCGCCGCATTCTGAATCTACAGGGTTGCCGTTGAGGGAGGCCCTCAATGCAGCAACGCCTGAAGTGATCGATGCAGTTTCGAATGCAGCGACAACCAATGAAAAGATATAAAACATCTGTGTGGGGAAAACACGATTCTCATGAAAGTATGTGCGCCTGCCATAAATTCGCTGCCGATTTTCAGGGTGAATACAGGGTGTTCTTGCAATTCAGAGAGGGAGCATCACAGATCTGGTCACGAAAGCGTCTTTGATTTAAGTCTTTGCTTGTGGTGTATGACTCAGTGGAACTCACCTCTGAATCCCTAACTTGCTATTCTGGTAATATACAAAGAGAGGCCGATCCCGCTGTTGCATAATAGATCTGACCTCCCACATGCGTGTTCATACAGTTGGACTGTGAAGAAGAGTTCGCTTTTTAGCTGTCACATACGAAGTATGGTGCAATATGCGGTGTGAGGTATCAAAATAACTGCCACTAAAAAGCCCATTTTCATGTGCTTCATAGCTGGCACAAGATTACACCAACCACTAAGCACCAATATAAATAAATAGACAAAAACCACATTTCATTGCACAGAGAAGAAAAAGCACATGTGGATTCAGTGTTCACTGTCCAAGTTTTACAAAAAGTCAAGTCAAAGGACCGCCCAAAGAGAAGCAACAGAATTAGACCAAAGTGTGACACAAGGAGTCATGAAATAAAAACCAACTGAAGAAATCTCAATTTGGAAGTGATCCCAAGTTGTGTTTTGGTTTACTTGACATTATCATTTTAAAAAATCCACTTCAGATTCTCTCAAAAATCATCAATGTGAAAATGGAAAAATTCCGTTGGTTCCGAAGATTAACTGAGGCAAACAGTAGGAGGACTGAGGACTATCACAATTCGAAGAACTATGGGATGACCTGGCCAAACCCACCAATCCCAGTGAATCACAAAAATAATTCGCAAAGATTAACCACCCTCACCAACGGAGGCTGGAGCCAAGTCAGACTGGAAACTCCACCTTTTTGAGTACAAACCTTTTCCACTGTTGCCAACATAAGTAGTTACCTAACACTGTGCAGTTTGTGCAGAGAACTGAATGAGACCGACAAACTCAGGGAGAATTGCTTTAAAAGACACTTGATTATTCTCCAATAAACACTGAGAAAAAAACCATGTAATATATCCTAAATATTAAGTAAATATTATTTTATAGGCCTACTTATTTTATCAGAGTAAAAAGCTATAAAACATATAGCTCAACATCTGGAATGAATACTCAGTTTTGCTTAACTGCACTGCAAAAAAGCAGCAATCACATAATAATAATAATAATAATATTATTATTATTATTGATAATAATAATAATCCTGTTGAGTGTGGTAATGTGAACAGCAATTTTACAGTGTAGAGGTCAAAGGTCACAGGCAGTAGGCCCCCTACATTCCCTTCAGAATGAGAGAAAACAGGCCCAGCACCTGTACAGCTCTATCAGGGGTACTGACTTCTGACTGAAGGCTGGATGTATGTACTGTAGCCAACACAAGAATAAATAAAATAAAAAAACGTATCTAAAAAAAAAGAGAAACTGACAATTATAAAATGACGAATGGAAAAAGTCCTAAAAGATGAATAAGTACTTGAGCTCTTATCTCTAATTTCAGCAGCCGGCGGAGGTGACATGCAGTAAGCCAGGTATGAACTACAAGCAGCAGGAGAGTGGAGCACGTACAGGCCTGCCAGTAGACCCCCCAGCGGGCCGTAAAACGGACAGTAAACGATGCCTCTGGGGGAGGTGGGGGGGGGGGGGGTTGGGTACAGCACCCACAGGGAATTGTAACTGTATTAGGTATTAGGAGAAGGGGGTGTGGGGGTTGGGGTGTGCGATCCAATTTAAGGACAGGGTTCCTAGGGGGACACTACTCAGATCCATTTTAAAAAGGTGTCACTCCTGCACGAAGTGAACTTGAACTTTGCAGCCATCTTAAAATAGGGTGACAATCCCAGGAGTATCCTGGACCCTTTATGATCTAAATTATACTCTGGTTGGTGGGGTGGGGAGGCTGGGGGCCTTAATTATCTGAAAAGGTTGCAAACTCGAAGGCATTTCCAATTGGGTTTTCAATTAGAGCTTGAACTGCACTCCAAATGGAGGAAATTCTGTCACGAGCCCAACCGTGGCACGCAGGTGATTGGACGATAGGGAAGAGGAAGTGAGCTAGTAAAGGGACTGTGGTTCATCTTCTGCATCAATTGAGCTCCAAGTCTTGTGTATAGTGGAGAGGGGGAGAGAGGCACCAGAGAGAGGGATGGAACAAAAGAACAGCAGCAGCCCAGCCAGAGAGAAAGAGGAGGGGAAGGGAGAGCAGGGGAAAGATAAGGATAGAGGGATAGAAGAAGAGACAGAGAGCGCAGGAGAGAGCAGGCGAGCGGAATAGGAGAGAGAACCATACACTTGCCTTGAGGAGATTGAATGAGAGATACAGGCGAAGAGGAAAGAAAGGAATCTGAAAAAATAAAAAGGACAGAAGAATAAGAATCCTAGAGCAGTAAGACCACACCCACTCTCACCGCTGACTCCACCCACCCCACCCCTCTCCACAAGAGTACAGCCCTTCCCAACTTTAAAGTCATTACAGCGTTACGGAGATGCCTAATGGGACCAAGTCTCCTTTCATCAACCATATCAAATCTGCCACATCCAACAGACTCCTTCTTAGACAGTTCTTACCCATTTTCTCACACAACTCCTCTTGTTTTTTTCCACGCTGTCAAAGAAACATTATGACAAATGCACAGTAGTTCTCCAATCCCGGTTAATACTGTACTGCTGGAACAACCAAATAACTTCAGTTTCCTCATATATAAACACACATAGCAAATAAAGGTGGCAAATAATCTCCCAAGGTGAACAATAGCAATAAAAGTCGACACAAAAAAGATGACTACGGGTTGGACAGTTGATCTTTCTGTGGCCGATCAATATCTCGAAGCAGAAATCGCAATACGAAGACTTTTTCCATTTTCCATGCGTCACCTCTGTCCGGAACCTGGATGGTTTATCTGGATGTCTGCATATTTTCAGCCTTTTCAAATAAACTCCCACACACAGTAATGAAGGCTTAAAAATGCTGAAAATCTGGGTGGTGGCTCTTTACTCTCAACAGTTCGGCAATGAGCAACTTTACACATGCGTATTGGAAATATTTTCTCATGGTTTAGTCTCTCTTACACTACACAGTCATTTAAATTACTCACACTGAACGTTACATAACCAAGCCAACTCAAATCTGCACTGCCACTGAATACCAAGTGAGCTTTAGGGGGGGGGAAAGTCAGTCCTTCTATTGTACTGCCTGCAACATAACTGAGCACCAAAGCTTTTTTGCCGTTATATCTTAAATATAATTTCTTCACTGGGTCACGGCTTGTGCGAAATCTGTTCGCATCAGAAACTGGATTCCTGGGCGATGACAAGGCCTTGGGTTCGAGAGTACGTTGGAGGTGTGAGACTCGAGTGCCCAAACTCCCCTGGGGAGACAGGCCGGTCCGGTTGTCGCAAAAAACAAAAAAAAAACAAAAAAAAACTCCATCAATAGACGAGCACTCCCAAGATATACCGCATTCCTGCAGGCCAGGCACACAGCTCATTCGCCCGCTTCTCACGGGAGTGCCGGCTACACACCCCGTTTCCACGCCAACGAATCGACACACTAACGCCGACAGAAGCAGACAATTGAGAAAAAAAAAAAAAAAAAAAAAACTCACGTCCGATTCAACGTAAAAAAAAAAATCTGCTCAGGGAGGTTGGCAATACAGTTCACGCCCTCATTTCTGCAAAGCAAAAAAAAAGAAAAAATATTCCCATGCCCTAAACTGGAAAATTCAAATCAAATTCAGAATGCAAATGATAGGAGAAATGATACGGCACTTGCCAGGAACTCAGTAATACAATGTGGGTTATCACCATTTTTATTTTTTCTTCCGCTCTTTCATCACAAACATATGCTACCATACCACTGAGGTATAGGATCTATGCTAAATTATTCAGAGCTGTGGGTCCATCTCAGGAAATGAGGTGCTGGAAGATGGGAGAGGGGGAAGGGGGGGAGGAGGTCACACATCCAGCAATAGATGGTGAGAGAGACACACAGAATCACACGTCCCAGTACAGCATAGCCCCTCCCCATGGTCCATCCACACAAATACCCCTTGGGAGCCACCCAGGTCAAAGCAGCCGTTCCTGGGGGTGTAGAGATATGACACTCAAGCCTGTGGGTGGGGGGTGAGGGGGGGTGGGGAGGGAAGGTTGTGCTGTCTCAGCCTGCTCTTAGATGACCCCAAATGCCTGGCAAGAAAGAACCTCCATAAGGCACACCACTACATCATCTCCAAGGCACTCCACAGCACGACTGCACACCACACACTTTCCAGATGGTTCTCCAACGAGAGCCACTTGCATTACATTGCAGTATTCACTTGCATACCTGATGCCCAAAACCAGGGCGAGCTACATAGCTCAGATATTGTACATAATATTCATGCGCACAGACAGATTTGCATCGCAGCAATCTGGGGTTAAGCAAGTCACAAGGCTACAGCAGTCACACTCCACCCGGGGAGCTGAACCCACAGTGCTCTGGTCACGAGGGTGGTTTCCTTAACAACAATGTCACACAGGAAAGGAATCCCACCTGCTACAGATACAGTTGATTGAAATTTAAATTCCATTCATTACATCTTATAAGGTCACTGCTCAGACACACCAGCCGCACAGCACAACGCTTCTCCAACTGCCACCTGTTTCAGGGGGTTTAAATGCAGTCCACACACGTACATCTCCATTCCTTGTGATGTTTCTGACCTTCTTGGGTATAATGCCCAAACTGACAACAGGTGCACCGGCAGATCAAATGTCTATAGGCTATGAAAGGAGAGAATGTGCAATGTAATGGAGATAGAGAGATAGAGACAGAGAGATATATATAAGAAGACAGAAGCAGAGAGAGATAGAGACAGAGAGAGAGCAAAAGAAAGAGACAATATTACAGTCTAGTCTGAACAGCAATCCAGTATACTGGTAGCAATAATAGTACTAGTAGTAGCTAATACATAACATAACATCGCATAACATAATCATGAGAACAGCCCATTCAGCCCAGCAATGCTTCCCATACACACAACAAAGCATTCAATCCACGGTCATGAATAACACAACGCAGTATATCTGAATTCCTTTCCCAGTCAGATATAATAGGATAACCTTAAAAAGAAGGAACTACTGAAATAGGCAGGGGAAAGCCGGTGGGAGTACAAAAATACACGGCGTGTTCCGGCAAAAACGGACGTATTTGGGTCCCAGACCTTGGCTGCCCCCACAAGGACTTCAGCACCGCAACGGCAACGATCGGTAACGATGGACCACGTCGCTACGAATCAGGGGAGCTAACGGATGCGTTAGCGGTAGCTCCATCCTCTCTTTATTGCTAAAGGGTGTCCCTCTGAGACACCCATTGTCTCAGGAGCTGCGAGAAGGGACGTATATTGGAGGAAAAAAAATCTGAGCTTTCAAAGAACTCGGAACCAACCCGAAGAGGCCGGCAATCTGCGCTGAAAGAAAGTAGGCCACGAGCTATAGCTCGCGCTTCAATTTCCCCTCGCGGATAAGTATGCCAGCTCCTCAGTGACCAGTATATCCCTCCCACTCAACCCACGCGCCCAACGCAGCCCAGCCGTGTTGTTTTAGGCCCAGCCGTTCAGGAGTAGCCAGCTCGAGAGCCGAGGAGGGCCGCGTTATCTGGAACCAAGCCAAGGGGCTCCAGTGATGTTGCCGTCGACGACCGTCAAACGCTCATCGCATACAAACGCGTGAAATAAAAGCTTTTTAGATTCAATCAACAGCAGCAGCAGCAGCAACAACAACAAAAAAATGCACCCTGGATTCAAGAGTTTGCAGGATCCCAGAGCTAGAAGAATTGTTTACTAATGCTACCATGGAGGCCGAATACATATTGTGCCCACCCATGCTCTAGCTGCGCAGTTATGAATCAATGCATTACTGTAATTGTAGTCCTTATCGCAGTGGCCACCATGAATAATATTCAACTGCAGGACGCTCATAAGCCAATATGTTAATGATATTACAAGGAAGAGCATGCAAGCCCAGGGCAGCACATCGATGACTAACCTCGCTAACACTACACATTTGCCCTTGACGCCCTTTCCCAGACAGAATTAACCAGAAGTACCTCCCAAACAGCAAGTGTGTAAATATTTTCAATAATTAACTTAAGTTATTTATAACGGCGCTGTTACATTTAATGGAAAACACTACTCCGTAAGTCTGCGGTCCTGCTCTGCAATATGCATAGTCACCATACAGTTCAGCTTTGTGCGCTAAACATTTCGGCAATCTGAATAGGACATGCTGGCATTGTGCGCTTGAAGGAGCAAAAAAGATTGGTTATTGGAGCCTGCATGCACCAGCACGTCTGCTACGAGCGTACGAAACTAGACAGAGCACGCACTCATATTTTAAATAAAATATGCCTTTGGTAACGGATAGAATCTGTCCATTCGAATCCTTCTCGCTTGCAGTCTTGCATTTAACCCAGTGCAACACTGAAGTGGCTTGCAAACAATTGGTTTATGAACAAGCAGCCGGGAGTTGACTACAAAAGGGAAGCCGACAACAATAGCCAATTGACCAAATGCATATCGGTTCAGGAAATTTATACTTTATCTTCCCAGTTTATATTAGCCTTAAACCTCGAAATGCACTGCAGTCATCACTGCCTGCGAAATAATAAAATAATTGCAGGATAAACGAGTAATATGCCACATACAGTGAACATACCAGTTGTAATTCTTGGTTAGAACAAAGAAACGGCCTTGTGGTCTGGCTACATATTTATTTTCTATGAAATGTATCCCTCGAGATAGCCCATAAATGTTGTTTTGGCGACAATATATAGGCCACTGCCGCGCCTTTAAGAGCGCCTTCAATCGCTGTTGCCCAGTAACGATACATCTGCAGTGCAGATCGCCGTCGCCGCAACATGTAGCCATTTCAACAACGGCCACTGGGAGAAAAACATGTCACCATTGTTTTTCTTCACAGTTTAAATTCGCGCAACAGGATAAATAGCAACACATATAATACAAGAAACCCACGTCTTGTCAAGGAAATTCAAAATTGAAATTAAGCTTTCACATTTATAAGTCAACGTTTATTTCTCCACTGCCAAATGCCAAATCAATGTGGCAGGTACAAGATTCACTTTACTCGGACATTGACCATCTAGTTTTTACGGGAGGCGTAATACGGTTTGGTTACTTTCAGGCAGAAAGCAAGAGACTGCAACAGTAATAGGCTACGAAGTGCGAAAGATCCGTAAACGACATTCGCAAACACTTCACGTTTATGACCTAACACGAAACACACGAAGAAAACAAACGTTCTACCCAATTGGAATGCAAACTGTCCACTCAAAAAAAGTAGTTATAGGCCCGATATAGCCTTATGCAGTAAAATAAAACAAATGAACCCGACATACAGGCAGACATGTTACAACAACACACAGCTAGTTGAAATGCAGACAGGATCTTTAGAATTGTATTAATCGAAGAAACTGCACATAGGTGGATAAAGCCTAAATTATGCACATCCAGTGTCAATATTCACATGCAATATCACAATGTCATAGAGTCGCTCTTACCGGAGAACTTAGAGTCTTTGGACGAGGAAGATGAGTTCTTTCCATCGACAAGTCCCTCAGACGAGGAGATCTGTGCAGACTGGGTCATTGGATCTGCCATTTTTGTACGGTTTAAATTATGCGCTGTTGCTGCGGCAAGAACAACAAGAACCTAATTTGTGAATTTTATTTTATATCTGAATCGCTAATCTCCTTCGTAACGCTTCCTTCCTCGTATTCCCCCTCCTCGGGTGAGACGCAATGCCAACTGGTGCACTGCCTGCGAAACCTACACACACATTCGCACAAGCCCTGCTCTGATGCGTTAGCTTGCGTTTTGAACCTGCTAGAGAGTGGAACAAGGCGGGCCCAGTCCAGAAGAGAGCGAGAGAGAGAGAGAGCCCAACGATATCAGGGTGAAAGGTTGACGTTTAGCTCTTTTAAAGGGCCACGCCACATTTTAAGCGAATTGTGACGGCTTCATGCAATCGAGTGGCCCACAGGCTTCCGAGGACAGCATATATAGAGAGAAAAATTACACAATTAATTTGTCTGCATTTTTGCTATTGAATGAGAGCTTATAGCTTGGAATAATAATGCAATGTGGGATAATAGTATAATATAATATGGAATAATTGTTATAAATGACGCAGGCAACTCCTTTATTCCAAGGCCTGAAACAGCAAGAAAGAGGAAAAAATGTCCACACTTCAGTCCAGACCAAATTTAGCCTTCGCCAACTGACATTGTCTGGGGCATCGAGTTGCGTAAAACCTGGCATATTTTTCCAGCCAGTTTTACATAAAAGCCACAGACAAGTTACCTTCCACAGATTCGCCACAACAATTTTTTATTTTATTTTATTTCATTTTTCGGCTCAAACGTCGTGTTATAGGCTATCCTACCACTTTCTGTACTTCTACAGTTTCTGCTTTGTAACATATTCATGTCACAGATGTAAATGTTATGATAAGAAGAATAGTATCTCACAGGCCTATTAATTGATGGAGTTTCTCCACATATAGCCTCTAATATAGTCGATCAAAATATCTGCTTAAACAAACAAACAAACATGCAGAAGGGACTCATTGGTTAAGATGGGAAAACTCAGAACTGTTATATAGCCTGCTTGATTCAGGGTAGGAATGTCATGACACATGCTGTTTCGTGGGCGAAAGTGTTTTTATATACTACTGGACCGTGCACATGAACCTTCCAATGAACCAATGAACCTCCAGTGCCCATTACCTGTAGTCTATTAGAATGGGAGAATGTCAACAGCTGCACTTGGGAAGTTTTTCGTTACCGACAGTTATCGTATTTATTGTTGTGATTTTGAAATTGCACTGAATAGCTAGCTATACAATAACCTCGACACTGTGGTGGGAAATCTACCGGTGGCTGGTAAGTGAAATTATCCATATTCTTTATAGCATAGGCCTATAATCTACTATTACTATATGCATAATTTGGTCAATACTTTTTTGCCAGCGGTATCTCTGTGGGTGTCCCGAACTCCTTTGCTTTGCTATTCAGTAGGCGATTATGTAATGTAAATTAATACTGATGCAAGAGTCTTGGTGCCGTTTTGAAACATAATACAGCGCCTGCGTCTCAATGGTGCCGACTGGTGGTGATCCCGGGGAGAACACGGTGCCCCGCCCCCTTTGAGAAGTAGCAAATAAACTACATTTCCACGCATGCTTGGTAAACACTTTGGGGTTCAGGCGCGACGAGCACGAGCTGAGGCGAAACACAACTGCGCGGCAAAAGCAAGAGGTTTTGGTTGTAAACTAGCTTAGCCGCATAACAAAACACGTGGGCAAAGTTATGATATCCCAGGTATGTGTTTGCAATTAAATTTTTAAAATGGAGAAGGACAAGTAGTTAACCAATGACTTCGCTCAATTTGAAAATGAACAAAAAGTGCTTGTGTAATATTGCCTATCAGCTGCTTGCTTAGCTAGCTAACGTTAGCTAGCGGAGACGGTCTGCAAAGGATGGATATTGCTACTTAGTAATTCATTATTAAATATACTTATAGTCGTTGTAGTCGAGGATTTTGTAGACCTCTTAAAATATGAAAAATGTAACGAACTTGCCTGCGTTTTGGCTTGATTCGTGTTAAATCGTGTGTTGTGTATTTGAAGTTATATTGGCTAACGTTAGTCAGTTGGCTATCCAGCTAACTTGGATTGCGACTGAAAACGGTTCTAAAGCATAGTGTGTTATCAGTGCACTTGGCTAATAAGCTAGCTTGCCATTCACTTTGACTACGTAGTCGGCAGGGTGAGCTTTGTCGGGTTATCTGATCTTGCAGTATTGTACCGGGAAGCAGCTTACGTAACTTTAACGTTTTTGTGGTATGCATCGATACGGCAATTTTCCTGCATCACATATTGTAGTAGCTTAACCAGCTCGCTTTTTACGTTCAGACTTGAGCGGGCTGATTGCTTCCCAGCTCTGTAGCCTGATTCCCTGTATCACGTTAATGCTGAACTGGCACACGTGCAATCCTGCATTTAGATACTGTTTACATGTGTGGCGTACAAGCTTGTGCCAGAACTTTGATTAAAGAACTACAGCAACCCTGAAAGGATAACCACAGCAACGACGAGTTTGATTGTTCTATTGTGGGCGGAGGCGGTCCTGGCAACAGGCCAGGAGACGTCGGCTGCGTCCCAGTCGAGCCCCCTGCCCTCTCCGTAGCGGGGCCGCGTCAGCGAGCTGTTTTGTGACGTCACCGAATGGGCCAGTGGGGTGGGGAGAGAAGACAGCGGGAGATTCAAAACATTGGCTGGTATTCTATCGCTGTGTGTCCTTAACTTTGACTAAGTTAAAAGCGATATAATTTTTTTTTCTGTTCTGTTCAGTAAATTAAGCAATCTCGAAAACTAGTTCGGGAAAAAAACAGTTTGTGAAGAAAGTATGACACTAATAAATGAATACTGGGAAGTCAGAACTGAGGACATAAGTTGATTGAATACAGGACAATCTCTTTATGACATCCTCACTCCCCCTGTTTAGTGTGACTTGTTCTCTTTGAGAATATGCTTTAAAAAAAAAACTTTTTATATATTTTTAAAACTAATGGCGTCTTTATTTTAGTTCAATACATTTTCAACTTTAACCTTAGCAACAGTGCTGAGAAAAGCCCATCGGTCACCTCTCCAGTAGCTGTCTTTGCACTGACCCCTCGGTTTGCTGTCTGTGTGCTCTGCAGAGGCTTGCGTGAGGGGGTTTTGGAAGGCCAGCACAGACAGAACCGCGCGCGGGAGCAGGCGAGCAGGCGAGCAGGGGCAGACGCGATGGGCCTGCGCTCGGCCCAGAAGAAGTTCTTCCCGCTGCGGGGCATCGACGGCGTGGTGCGGCTGTTCGAGGCGGAGCTGCAGAAGGCGGAGCCGGACCTGGCGCTGCTCTCCCTGGTGCTGGGCTTCGTGGAGCACTTCCTGGCGGTGAACCGCGTGGTGCCGACCAACGTGCCGGGGGTGCGCTTCGAGCCGCTGGAGCCCGGCTGCCCGGCGTCCTGCTTCCCCGCCGCGGAGCTGGGCCTGCTCTCCGCCATGTACGAGCGCTTCACCTCGCAGATCCGTGGCGCCGTCGACATGTCGCAGTACCGGCGGCCCGCCGGCGGGTCCAGCCGCGAGCTGGTGAAGAAGGTGTCCGACGTCATCTGGAACAGCCTGAGCCGGTCCTACTTCAAGGACCGCGCGCACATCCAGTCCCTCTTCAGCCTCATCACGGGTGAGGGCCAGGAGATCACTCCGCGCCGGGCGGAGCCCTGCGCCCGCCGCACTACTTTCAGAGTCCCGGTAGACCAGGAACAACCAAGAGCGTCTTGCGTTTGATAAAAATCGCTCTTTTCGGTCTCTCGTATAGCCTCTTAGGAAAATCTCTCTTGTGAGTCTCGCGTGTAGTCTCTTACACAGATTGGGGTCGACATAGCTCAGGAGGTAAGACCGATTGTCTGGCAGTCGGAGGGTTGCCGGTTCAAACCCCGCCCTGGGTGTGTCGAAGTGTCCTTGAGCAAGACACCTAACCCCTAACTGCTCTGGCGAATGAGAGGCATCAATTGTAAAGCGCTTTGGATAAAAGCGCTATATAAATGCAGTCCATTTACCATTTACCAGATTGCTGCTGTTTCCAAGAGACGACTCGACACCAGTCACCTCCCACCGTCTTAACAAGGCCACCCGTTGCCACCTGTTTTGTGTAAATGGAACACGCTGATCCAGCACCGGTGCACGCGGAAAGAATTTATTTACACTTCGGTTTTCACGAGGGCACTTCCCTGTCTGACGAGTCCTAGGGGCTGATTTGATTAGATTTAATCCTCCACTTCTATGGAAAGCAGTCTTTGGCAGAGATTACAGCACTGTGCAGCAATGCAGGAGTGACAGTGCACTTTTGGCTTAACCTTTAATGAGGGCTTGGCTGAAGTGAAGAGACCGGTGACTAGCATTGGGCAGGGAGGAACGGGGGGGGGGGTTCCGGAATGCAGGCATTGTACGGACACAGAGTCCTTTGCTCTTCCTCACTCCTGTTTTTTTAAATGTGTTTTTATCTTCATTTTTTTGTTCAGGCACAAAGCTGGACAGCTCTGGGGTGGCCTTTGCGGTGGTGGCGGCTTGCCAGGTCCTGGGTCTGCGGGACGTGCACCTGGCGCTGTCCGAGGACCACGCCTGGGTCATATTCGGCAAGGGCGGCGAGGAGACGGCCGAGGTGACGTGGCACGGCAAGGGGAACGAGGATCGGCGCGGGCAAACCGTCAGCGCGGGCGTCAGCGAGAGGGTGAGGGGCGGGTGGGAGTGAGGGGGCGGGCGTCAGCAAGAGGGTGAGAGGGTGGGCATCAGCGAGAGGGTGAGGGGGTGCGCATCAGCGAGAGGGTGAGGGGGGGTGGGCATCAGCAAGAGGTTGAGGGGGGGTGGGCATCAGTGAGAGGGTGAGGGAGGTGGGCATCAGCGAGAGGGTGAGGGAGGTGGGCATCAGCAAGAGTAGATGTGCTCCTAATTTTTTTTTTCCATCTGCTTTAAACCATACAAGCAGGAGACTGTGTCACGTTATCAGGAATTCCACCAATCACAGAGTACATTGGTAACGACCAGTAGAATGCAAATGATGATTTGTGGACTCTCTTGCAATTCTCGCAGACATCCTGGAAGTATGATCGAAACAATCAGATCTACCAATCAGTGTTGGTGTTGTTCTATTGCTCGTCACCAAATGTACACTGTGATTGGTGGAGCGCCTTTAATTTTCTTCTGTGAGTAAAATGACATTAGCACTATCTTGTCATTGTTATACTATCTCTGCTGTAAGCTGGTGGTTTAAACCTCCAGAGCAATTTCTCGGCGGCTCATTTGTGTGCTGCCCCCCCCCCCCCCCCAAACTAGAGCTGGCTGTACCTGAAGGGTTCGTACCTGAAGTGCAACAGGAACATGGAGGTGGCCTTCATGGTGTGTGCCATCAACCCTTCTGTAGACCTGCACACGGACAGCACAGAACTGCTTCAGCTCCAACAGGTGAATCTTCACCGCCCCCCCCCTCCCCCCTGCCTCCTGCCCCCTGCCCCACTCCCCCACCCCCCTGCCCCCTGCCCCCTGGCCACTCGTTCCCTCGTTGCCAGGTCAACGTAACAGACAGACGTTCTCTCAGTGGCTCTCTAAAGTACCAGTGCTGCTCGTAATTATTCACAAAATGTGTGTAAGGGCAGAGAACAGTGTGACAGATTTCGATCCTCTGCTTGTTTACCTCTCTCTGCCTGTGTCCTGTCTCTGCAGAGGCTCCTGTGGCTGCTGTATGATCGAGGAGATCTGGACAGGTGAGGAAGATTCAGCTCCCATTTACACTGGCTCACAGAGGGGAGAGTGGCAGCACATAGGGACCAGAGCTTTTCATTTTATCCCAGAGTCCTCCAGGCCACTGCTTTAGCCAGAGTCGTCCAGGCCAGCATTTTACCCAGAATCCTCCATCATAGTGTTTGGCCAGAATCATCCAGGATATTGTTTGGCCAGAATCCTCCAGGCCAGCGTTTTACCCAGAATCCTCCAGGCCAGCGTTTTACCCAGAGTCCTCCAGGCTGGCGCTCTAGCCAGTGATACAGGCATTTGCGGTCCTCTGGTCATGTTTGCTGTTCCCCTCCTGTCCTGTAGGTACCCCATGGCCCTGGGCACCTTAGCAGACTTGGAGGACCAAGACCCCATTCCTGGCCGGGCCAGTCCCTTGTCACTGCACCTAAAGGTGAGCTACCTGCTATTTGGGGGAGGGTTGTGAGTGGGCATTATCCCGGTTATGCAACGGCCTACCAACAGACAGCATAATTGCTATCAAAACGTGCATTTCATAATATATATTTGCTTTATTCTGTTTACGTTAGACGATATCCTCTATTTTAATGCGTTTAGCCTTTTTTTAACGCAGGCTTTTGTATTATAAGTTAATGAATGGAGGCAAGTAGTCCCAACACATGGTTGTACATATGTACCCTTCATCAGAATAAAAAAAACGAAAGAAAAAGGAGCAGGCACGTATCTGATGGGTAATTGATCTGTAACTCGTACGCCTCCCTAGTTCCGCGCTGTCTCTCTGTCTCCGCTCAGGCCGTGAACGCCGCCAAGAAGCACTACAACAACGAGCACATCTACCCTTTCATGTTCCTGGCCGGGTACCACTACAGGCACCGGAATGTGCGGGATGCCCTGGGGTCCTGGGCCGAAGCCTCCTCCGTCATGCAGGAGTGAGTCTGGTCACATGACACCTGACACCGATAGCTTCCTTTTTTTTAAAATAAAAGCTGAAGGTAAATTAGCCCTTTGTGTGTGCTAGGAAGCTGGGTGTGTGTTACCATCGTGGATAGAGCAGGAAGTGCTCTCTGACCGCATGTCTGGATGTTCCCCAAACGTCTGTTGGCAGCTTGGCCTGAAGCGTGGCATTTTATCCACAACAATAACAGTTCATACATAGTGCATTGTGGTTTCATATAAAACGGCTGTATTATGGTGTTCATTTTTTTGAAAAAGTCTCAAGACCTTCTGTCATGACCTTCAGCAACCACAAGGGGTCGCTATAAAGCAAAAACTTCTCTTTTAGTGCTTGTGTTGCGAACAGCAGTGAATACAGTTGTTCTGTGTACTGCAAATCAGCATTTCACAGACCTTTTATAGTCACGTGGTGAAATACTAGTTTCTATAGCCGTGTGTAGTGTGGGTTTTTGTTTATTTTATTTTATTTGAAAAGGTTTTGTGTTTATCTTTTAATATGCACGCTCACAAGTGGCCCCATTAATTTGACCTGGCATGTCAAAGTCACTCATGGTGGGTAAGGTTGTGGCATTGCCATGGTTACAGGTCGTCCAGAACCACATAAAAGCTGTGCGTGGCGTGGATGAGTTTTCATCATTAGGCTCACTGTGGCTCACATGGGATATTTTGGGGGTGGGGGGGGGGTGGGGGGGTGGGGGAATGGACAGTGTATCCACCCAGTAACTCCAGATCTGTCCTAGCTGTGTGATGGAAATAAAGTAATGGTCAGGTATGAGTGTGTTTCTCAAACCTTCCAAATTTTCTGCTCCGAATCTGACATTGAACTTTGAAACCTTTAGGCGTTATCGTGTTCAAACTGGAAAAGGGCACACGATCCTATTAATTATCTACATTTCTTCTTTTTGTTTTTTTTTCTTTCTCCCAAAGTTGATTTAATGCCAGGAGCTAACTCCGTTTTAAAAACGGGAGAATGTGTGTGAGCGTTTATTCAGCCGTTCTCTGTCATCTCCCCCAGAGCAGAGAGAGAGAGAGTAAACATGCTGCCCTTTCCCTTCAGACTCCCATGTCCCCGTGCACGTCCTTCGTGCAGGGCTGGGTCTGAAACGAGCGTGGCGTCGGACTTGTATCCGTCTTTTCTGGCAGAGAAAAGGGCGTGGCCCCGCGACCTCCGTCTGCAGGCCTCCCGCGAAAACTTTTATTTGTATCCGTGGCGACCGCCAGCCTGCACTCTCCCCGCCCGCTAAACACACGTGGGGACGCTAAATATACTGCTGCCGGCCCCGCCCCGTCCCGTCCCGTCCCGTCGCTGGAGTTCTCCCGTCTGTCACCGCATCCCCCCTGGGGGGCGTCTGCACTGGGCACGCCCAGACAGGGAACATTCCCGCCCTCCCTGCTTCCCTTTCCTTCACCTTTTTTTTTTCTCCCCTTGTTTTCTTTTCCTTTTTTTTTTACCCCCCTGTGTTGTGATTTCGAATCCAGCTGCAGCCGTGTAGTCCCGCTCTGTGGTGGAATTGTGTAAAATTGTACGGACTTGGTTTGTTTTTTTTTTTGGTTTTTTTAAATAAAAATTTTTTGTAGGTAGAAAAAAAAAATTACCGTGCTGTCAGTCCTCGTATCAGAAAATGCATATATGAAATATAATTTTAATATATATACATATAATAGTTGAAACAAGATCGAAACATTGCTGGCAGCAGCATAAAAACAAGTCACATAATCTGTCCCCCAGAACAACAAGCTGAAAGATATTCGGAAAGGAAGGAGAATTGTGTTTTCTGACCAACTTGTCCAGATTTTTTCTTTTTTATGTGTTCTGTTCGGGCCGTAAAGGCGAGATTTAAAACGCCGTTGTCGTCCCCAGCTACAACTACTTCCGCGAGGACGAGGAGATCTACAAGGAGTTCTTCGACATCGCCAACGACGTGATCCCCACGCTGCTGAAGGAGACGGCGGCGGCGGCGGAGAGCGGCGACGAGGGGGGCGGGGACAGGGGCGAGGCTGCCGAAAAGGTGACGCCCCCTTCGCACCTTTCATTACTGGGGCATACAGGCCCCCCCCCCCCACTGGCTTCCTCCCCTTCCAACCCTCAGAATGTGCCGTGTGTGGATTCTCAAAAACACAGATACAATCTTCATTTTCTGTGACACACAGATACAATCTTCATTTTCTGTGACTTATCTGTACGGACAGGATGGCTTCATCCGCTTTGGAAGGGGATAGTGAACTATCACCAATTAATACTCATTTTTAATTTTTTTTTGCCTCTTGTCCTTTACGCACCGTCCAACTCTCCTCTCTCTTGCTCTTTTCCCCGCTTTCTTCTCATGTTACTTGCTTTTTCTCTCTCTCTTCGCCCGCCCGCTGGATGCCATGACTTTCCTCTGTCCATGACTACTTTCCACTGTCAATCACATTTTCGACCCCACCCACATCACTCATCACCCTCAGAATGTCGTCTTCCCAGGTTCCTAACCTGGCTTTGTTATTGTCCTCGACTCTTTTCATCTCTGCTCTCTTTGTTCACGGCGCTCTCTCTCCCTCTCTCTTTCTCTTTCTCCCTCCCCCTCCCCCTTCCTTCATCCCCCGCTCCGTTTTTGACGTTCCCTTTGCTCTCTCTCTCTCTCTCCCCCACCCCCACCCCCACCCCCACCCAGCAGGACCAGCCCCGGCAGGCCGCCCTCACTGCCCTCCAGGACCCAGAATGCTTTGCGCACCTGCTCCGTTTCTACGACGGCATCTGCAAGTGGGAGGAGGGGAGCCCCACGCCGGTGCTCCACGTGGGCTGGGCCACCTACCTGGTGCAGTCGCTCAGCCGCTTCGACGCACAGGTATCCGCCGGGGCGGGGCGGGGCGGGGGGATCCGGTCGAGTGGGCCTCAGTCCTGGTCCCGCAGAGCCACAGGGGGGTCTTCCGGCTTCTGTTGGTTACTCGGCGCTTGAACAGCTCAGCGGTCGGTCGAGTTAAAGCGTTCGCTTACGCGGCTGACCCGGGTCACCTGCGGCCTGCCTCACAAAGCAGGGGCGCCGAGTCAGCTGGATAACTGCGCCGAGTAAAACCCGGAACCCTCCCGAATCCGGAACACGGACTGCAGTGAAGAGAGCTTTTCTGGGTTTTCACTCAGCGTAGTTATCCTAGGCACAGTTATCCAGCTTAGTCTGCGATCCTGCTCAGGATGCAGGCCCCTGGTTTCTTGGGTCTGGCTCGGTCGCTGATCTTATGGTAAAAACAAAAACCAGCGCTCTGTGCCTGGCTCTCCAGGACCAGGACTGGGGATGTTCAAATGTGAGATCATCAATCGGCTGCCTCGATTGGTTTACCGAGGTGCCACGCCTCTTGGCTTAGGCTCTGTCCTCTGCCCTACAGGTGCGTCAAAAGGTGTCCATCAGCACCAAAGAGCCCGAGCCCCAGGACGACGACGACCAGTCAAGCGAGGACCCGCGGGAGGGGCGGAGACGGGGGCCCCGGCGGGAGTCCAAAGTGGAGGACCCGCCCCCGCCCGCGGCGCCGCCCGTGGCCCCGCCCGCCCAAACCGTCCCGCCCAAGAAGGTCGGCGGAGAGGGGGGCGGCCGCCGCCGGTCCGGCACGGGCGCTCGGGCCGGCGACCTGGAGGGGAAGCAGCGGGGGGCGTCGCCCAGCCCCACCCCCACCCCCCCGCCCCAGCAGCAGCAGCCCCCGACGCCGGCGGGGGCGGGGGGAGGACCGGTGGTGACGTTCCAAAGCGAGAAAATGAAGGGCATGAAGGAGCTGCTGTCCGCGGCCAAGGTGAACTCCAGCGCCATCAAGCTGCAGCTGACTGCGCAGTCGCAGGTGCAGATGAAGAGGCAGAAGCCGGCCCCCGCCGGGGACTACACCCTGTCCTTCATGAAGCGCCAGCGCAAGGCTCTCTAGAACCTCCGTTCCATTTTTGTCTTGTTGTTTAGTTTTTTTTAAATTAAATTGTTTTGGGCCGGTCCAGTTATAACTGAAAAGAGGTACATACGGAATATTGTGTCAAATAGGTCACAGTGGGTTAAAACTTGATGGATTTTGAAATAGTGAAGAATGAGAAGGCCTCCTTTTCTTGACCCCCCCGAAGGACAGACCTGTCGAATTAATAATACGAATCGACGCGCCAACGTAGACCCCGCCTCGCCGTCGAAATTGTTCGAATGATGCGTCGCGTCTGTGGTCCACGTTGGTACGTCAGAACCGAATGATAGCCTGGCTGGGCTGGTATTTTTGTCATGGTGTCGAATGCGTGCGTCTCATTGGTCAGAATTGAGATCCATCAAGCCTCAGTCCTGCTACGCTCATTTAGGATTTCCGTACAGGTGAGAAACGTACTGCAAAGTTAATATTTATAGTGTTCCACATTGAGGGGGGGTTTGTCATCTGACCTGGCATTTGGCATCCATTTCAGGTCATGCGTGCAGCCGTTAAATATTTATCATGTTTAGACTGAATCTTTTAACCGGTCACTATTTTCGTATGTGCACACGTGAAGGAGCATTTGTTTCAGTGCTTGCTTGGATTGGGGGGGGGGGGGCCTTAAATAATGACAAAATACTTCCTGTAACGCTCTATCAGTTGCCTTATTTAGAAAATGTCAACATTAATTGTTATACACTCAGCCTGGGTGAGTCATAATGTCATACAGTCAGAATGTGGAAATGGATTCCAGTAATTCCATTTCAGTGGTAAGACTTGAGGAAAACAAATACCATAAACAAACCGTAGTATGAATCTTTGGTCTGTCTAGTTCGTATCCTGCGAAAGCGCTGCTCTTTATCGCTTACTAGAGGTTACATTTTTTTTCCCCCCAGTTCCAGATTTTATTTTTTTACGGAACAAAGTTTAATTTGAGAGAAACTGGACTGGGAGGGTTGAACTACTGTAGTGAACTGCTTGTTTTCATCGTCGACTTTTCAAACTGCTGCCTTTAATTTTTTTAAAATACTTTTCTTAGGACTTTCATTTTTAATAATAGCAGGAACTACAGACACAGGGAATCGTACAGAGGATTAGAAAGTAGAAGTAGATGGTTTTCTATGTAATTGTGGCATAGTTGGCGTCTCCGGATTAACTATTGTTTAACTGTATTGCCTTATAATTTCACTGAATATAAAATAAAATTAATATGAAAACGAATGAGTTGTATTTTTTTGGTTCTATGTTTGTTAACTGAAGGAGTTAGTTTCTCCTGTACAGTGCAATGTCAGCACAGCTGCAGAGCGCGCGCCTCCACGCGAGCGAATTTCGGTGCTCTAGTATTGTTCGCAGATCTGGCACGAGAAGGGTCACTGTTTCACTGCTCCTGTAATGCACACTGCCAGGTGTTGTACTGCGTAGTGACGGAGGAGGAAGAGGGGGGAAACACTGACAGCTCCTCCGCACTGTAATACCGTGTCACAAGGTTGCTTCGTTGAAATTGCTATATTTCTAATCGGGTTGTTTGAAAAGAGGCAGTAACGCTGAAAGGAAGACGACGTCGGTCGGTCCGTCGGAGGCTGAGAAGAACTGTCATACCATGAGTGAGTAGGCGCGTGAGAGAGACTACTCGGAGCCGTTATGGATACTATTGGGGTCTCGTTCTTGGACCCGCTGGATGATTATGAATTGATACACCGGGTTGGGAGTGGTACTTACGGCGATGTTTTTAAGGTAAGTGCAAAACCCCGCAGTCCGTCCGCCCGTCTGGTAATGCTGGGCACGCGGTTAAATTTGCTACTGTAGCCTACTACAGGAACCTTGCGGCGAGCGTGACAGGAATGTATAGTTGTTTTTATCGGTTTCATCAAACCCGATACTGTTTTTTTTAACAAACTAATATAGCTAATGTCATTCGTTAGAAGAAAGCTGAAACGTATTGTTGAAATATTGTTGGAAAACAATGATTTAAGATCGACATTTTCACCTTGAGGAGTACGGATGGCATCGGACGGATTCGCCGTATTGATTTGTGAACGATACGGAAACTTGGAGAAAGGATCTTGTTTGTTTCCTGAAAAAACGCTTTGTAGTTGAGTTTTGGTGAGATTGCCCAGTGTATTGTCACCTTGAAATTACCCCTACATTAAAATCTCAGTCATTTGAATCTGTATAAATTTATAGATTTAATAAAACAGCAGTTTGGTATTTTAGATTCGACAGTATTATTGAAGTTCCAGTGCGTTATAGCCATTCATAACAGCAAGTAATTCTTAGCAGTAAATTAGTAAGTAAATTCTTAGCAGTTCATGCAGAGTGAAATAATGTATTTATATGTATTCTTCATTGTTGGCTGAAATGTCTCGCCTAATAATGTGGTATAATGCAAAGAACTGGAGACAAAACAATACTCTTCAAATTGTTTTGGTGTCAATGAACAGAATTTGTGCTACTGTTCATCGTGCGATAAAAACGATGAATGTTAGTTTAAGTGGCGGACCATTCCATTAAAGAGATTTGTTTTGCTTTTTAGTGCGCACTCTGCGGTTTTGGTTTTGAAATTGTCGTACGACGGAGGCTATGAGGTGTATGTGATTGTTTGATGTGGTATGGGTGTGCATGTGACCGCGTGCGAGGTGGCGCGTGTGTGGGTCTGAGAGAAATTTGAACTGTGCCTCCACAGTTCAGCTGAGCGTCGTATAGTTCTGTCTCAGTGAACGCGTTTGCAGGGAAATGTCGGTTAAAAAAAAAGAGTTGGTGAAAGCCAGGATATACATTTGGTTGAAACGTTTTCTAACCGACTAGGACGTAGCCAGACTATATCCAGTTAAAGACCTGAGCTGTATTTCGGTTATCCTAGTCCGTAACCCGTCAAAACGTCTCTCAACCTTGACTTCCATCTCTCTCAGACGTCTAGATTGCTCACCGGGTTACGTCGTTTACGTTGCACGTCGATGCAATCAGGGCTGAAATCCATCAGGCCAGATCTATTAAATTAAATTTCCCCAAGGTGTGTGGGTCTCTCGCTCTCACTGTCGCTCTCGCTCTCGCTCTCTCTCTCACACACGCACACACCAGTCTGCCACTGCCATCCAGCCCTTTTTGTTGCTCACACTTTTAAGGCTTTTTATTTAAACAAAGTGACCTGAGTCTGACTCTTTTCCCCCCCACATATCCACCATATATCAGATATTTGCCTTGAAGTCTAAGCAGCAAATAAGCACATGAACCCCCCCCCCCCCCCACAAAATAAGATTGTTTTTGTGACAGTGTTCAGGAAACAAGAAACCAATAGACTGTCTAAACACATCGATCCAAATTCTTGTGTGGGCGGCTGCTCAAAATGATTTGAAAATCCTTGGACACGGTTGGGTCAGTAAGTTGGATATTTAGTTCTGACGCAAGACCCTTTTCTTAAGGGTCCTGGCTGTCTGGCCGCAAATATGATTTCCGGCCATTGCTTTGTTTGGTTTTTGTTCTAAATCTCTGGGATGCCTTAGTTGTGTTCTTGTAGGAGCCTCTAGTAGTCCGTGGAGTGCTGTGATTAAGACCTGTGGGATTGCAGGTTCAAATCCTTGATGAAACACTGCTGCAAAAGTGCCCTTCAGTACAGCATCATTTAGGCAGTTTTTGGTTTTCCAACTTTTTTTTTTTCAGTGGCTTATCAAAGGGTTTCCAAGGGAAAGCTTTTTTTTTTTATTTAAATTTTTTTTTATACTAGTTTCTGCCTGTATACTGCTTGCATTAATGAATTCTTACGTTTCCATCATTTATGGGCAATATTGTGACACGATGGCGATCCGTCGTAGCTCCTAGCATTGCGTGTGCGTTCCAGTGTTCCCTTGTTTCTGCGCACTGCTTGCAGGCACGGACAGCATGTGCTACGTGAACGGCAGCATCGGACGGCGCACGATCTGTCCTTATGTGTACGCTTCGCAATCAGCTGAAGCTTGGCCCCGCATTGACCTCCCCTTCCTCTGCGCTAGCACTGAGCCCAAATCCCAAATCCTGAGCAGGGCTGAATCACATAGAATCAGAGGTCCGGGTCCTAGCCCGCCCCCGCACCACCATCCTCTCCCCCCCTTCCCCGCTCCCCCCCCCCCCCCCACTTGTTTTGGTGTGCAGACGCAGCCCGTCGGCCGCAGTATCCTGTGTACACGCCCCGAAACAGCGCTGGCTCACATCCTGTGACGTACGGCGAGGATGAGAGCGCGTGAGTGCCCCCCTCCCCTCTGCCCCGGCCCGCGCGATCGCTTCCCTGGCACCGAAGCGGCGAAAACGTGCCCCCGATGTGCCCGAGCGTGCCAGCCTTACCCGCTCCAGACCGAGTCACCCCCCCCCCCCCCCCTTTAAATATAGGCCGGGTGACGTGCCGTTCCCCATCGGGCCCTCCTCGCCGTGAATGGGGGAAGTGTCTGCGGCGGGACAATGGGCCATTGTGACCTCCCACTGCGCTCTTCGTCCCCGCGCGCTCGCGTAGCGGCAGTGGACCATGGGTCAGCGGTGGGGGGGTCAGGGGGGGGGGGGGGGGGCGTGGTTACGGGCCGCACGCCCAGCGCAGGCTCCCGCCTCCTCCGGGCCGGGGCGTTTCCACGGAGATGGCAAACCTCTGCTCTTTCACAGCCCTGGTCTCATGCGTACATACAATACGTGTAAGGTAATGTAATGCACTTCTTCCGTGAGCGTGGAAACTTGGTTGCAGTTGGCATTGGCGCTGTAATGTAAAAGCGGGAGGTGTCCTCACGGGTGTGGGTTTAGTATGGTCGGTTCCCCCCCCCCCCCCCCAGTGCAAGCGTTTTCTGCGCACACCTGTTCCCAAAACGCTCGCACTGGCTTCAGCCCTGTGGGCCGACGGCTGTCTGTCGGCTGCGGCTGCTGCCTGCCTGCTTGCCTGCTTGCCATGCGGAGGGAGATCGCTGCGCAGCTCATATAAGCCTGCGCAGAGGCAGCGATTTCAGTCCGTACTGGGACGTGTCTGCGGAATTATGTAGAGTTATGTGCTTGTTTCAGCTTGTCTCCGCTCCGCCAGGACCTTCGCTCGCCCTCGCCTCTCCCCTGTTTGGTTCGTACGAGGAGAGTGGTTTGCAGAGAGAGCGAGCTGCGCTGCGGCCTGTGCCAGACCCGAGATGATGATGATTCATTTGGAAGGGGGGGAAAAGGAGAGAAGAGGTGAAGGTAGGAAGGGCTGGTCCGGCTGTGATCGGCAGGCTTGAGACATCCAGAGTCAGCCCAGCTGAGAGACAGACTAAGCAGAACTGCCCTAAAATACACGTCTGGGCCATTCCACTTCCAACTGTCACACCAGCTCTCTCTCATAGCCTTCTGCCCTGTGGGCTACACCACAGTCTGTAACACATAACTTTGTTATTTCTTTGTGATAAAGGGAAGCTTCAAATCTGGTGGCACAGAATAACACAATAAGTAACAAGTGCATAATAAACAATTGCAAGCTAGCATGTGGCGTAACCTTGATTTATTTTTTACGAGTAGACGAAAGGTAAAGCTTTAAAAAAAAAAAAATTAATTATTTAAAAAGGCAGCAATAATGGCTGGTGATCTTTTCTTAGTACTTTACAAGGTCATCCTGGAGTACGCTGCTACACTACATGGCCAAAAGTATGTGAACACCTGACACCCAACATCTCATTCAAAATGATCTGCTGTTAATATGGAGTTGGTTCCACCCGTTGCTGCCATAACAACCTCCACTCTTCAGGGAAGGCTGTGTACTAGATGTTGGGGCATTGCTGCAGGGATTTGCTTCCATTAGGCCAGAAGAGCATTAGTGAGGTCACTGGCACTGATTGGTCATATAGTGTATGTCTTTTGCCGATATAGAATCTTCCCCGAGGCTAGATTTGAGAGGTCTTTGGTGTTCCGGTGAAAGAGGAAGTCCTGTTAAGTTTCCTGCCCAGCTGATTGTCCCAAAGTCATAACAATAGTTATTTCAGGCGGTCGAAACTTCCCGGCTTTTTAGAGACGTTACTGTCACTCTAGTCACAGGAGTTCCTGCGCTGTAACAGGAAAAAAAACAGGAAGTGAGGCCCGGTCAAGCTCGTGGGGGTCGTTTATGCATCTGAAAACGTGACCCGCTATTGGTCGCTTCTGTCATGACCATGGTGACCGGAGAAGGTATTGTGGAGGTGACCTTTTTGGTTTTTGTAGCAACAGTAGCATGGAAATGTTCTCTCACCACTGGCATTTTTTTGTTTTTTGTTTTTTTTACTACGGACTTGACCGGTTCACAGATACTATATGCAAAAAAAAACGAAGGAAGCAAGTGATCCCAGAGAACCACAGTCAGTGGTCAGACCCTGAGCATGTGAACTGTGACCCGGACTGTGACTTCTCTGTATCGAGTCACATCAGGAGGGAAATGCAGACCACAGTCAGGCTAAGGAAATGACCAACCGTGACATAAGCAAAGGACATTGATAATGATATTAACCATTGTAAGAATTCAATTAAACCGAAGAGAGCGAGAACACAAATTGAATGCCTTTTTTCTTTTAGCCCATTTGAGTCAACGTATTGATTCCTGTGTCCCAGTTATAGGCCTGTCCTTGAGGTTTTCTGGAATCACTGCATTAAATTCAGTGTCTTTCCACAGTTCGTAGCATCCCTCTTACACACACGTGCTTAGAGACAATGCGGCAAATTAGCAACGTTTATTTATACTAATAATTCAACTGCATAGTGACAGCTAGGAGGGTTTACACACATTTATATGGATTTCAGTCATACCTAATGTAAGCCTATAATGCTGTTTTATTTTATCCTTTGACCTCTCTTTGCGAATTAAAATCTCTTTCATGAAACAGCTGAAATACTCATTGTATGGCAATGGCCAATAGAAAACATAAATAGACGAACATTTTGATTGTCACGATTGCGGAACGTTTGGAATATTTGAATACTGAAGTGACCTTTGATGTGACCACCTGATGAACATCTTTCCGGATTTGTGCTCAGCTATGGCGCCACATGTTAACCTCCTCCTCCAGTGACCTTGTTCTGACGGCGCAGCAGACACCACAAGGCGAAGCTAATCTCACCCTGCACACGCAAGCCGTGATGTCAGTTCCTGTATCTCTCGGATGGCTTGGTATGGTGCTTCAATGGCCGTGCTGTGGTGACTGTCTTACCATTCCAGAGGAGGAGGAGGATTAATGCTTTATTTTCTGTGGGGAACGGTTGGTTTTTAGCTGCGACCGCAGCTCTGTAGCTCTGTCTGTCGGTCGGTCGGTCGGTCGGTTGGGTGGTCGGTTGGTCCACAAAAAAGTGTCCCACCCTGTAGCGGCCACAGTTTTTGCCCCAGGAGGCTGAAATTAGGCATGGACATTGGTCATGACCGAAGCTCGAGCTGAGTAACTTTCAAGGCCGATTGACCAAGAAGGGGGCATGGCGATGGGCGTGGCCTATCACAAAAAAGGCGCATAACTCCCGAATGGATTCACAGATTTGCACAAGATTTTGTGGAAGGTTTGGTCATGAGCCAAAGAAGAGGTCACGTGTTTGTGTGAGGGTGTGTGCGTGGGTGCATGCGCACATGGGTGCATGCGCATGTGCGGTCGCAGCTATTGCGGATTCGCGCTTGTTAACGTGCACTTTTCCGTCTGTGTTGTGCGTTTTTGTCATTTTCTCTCAGGCTCGCAACATCAAGACGTCAGAGATGGCGGCCATTAAGATTGTAAAGCTGGATCCAGGTAGGCAAATTCGGTGAATTAGATCCTGCTTACTCTGTTTGGTGGTTAATATGAATAATATGAGCTTTATTCATAGAGCACCTTTCATGACAACGTTTTCGGCCAAGAAGTGACAATTATAACAAAAATGACAAAACAAGTTATATAGTTGTCAACAAAATGTTTAAAAACAAAACATGTTCAGGTAAAAAAGTTTTGAAATGATAAAATATAGCATAACAGGAAAATCCTGAAATCAGCCTCAGAAAGTTATTGGTTTCTCTCCACTTCCTGTTAGGCGATGACATAACTTCCATCCAGCAGGAAATCACCATGATGAAGGAGTGCAAGCACAAGAACATTGTGGCGTACTTCGGTAGCTACCACAGGTGCCAATCCGCGGGCGGGGCCCCTGCTTTTGCATGGCAAAATTGCTTCACATGAACAAATGTAGCGTAGCTGGTTTTTATTTAAAATATCAGGCAAATGAGACACCCCATGAGCAATTCATACAGATTTCCCTTTGTTAATCCGCTTGGTTTCCCAGGCAACTTATCCCATCTCATTTCCATTGGCTTTTACTTTTCCCTGTCTTCTGTCTGTATTTTGTTTTTCAAATGTAGTCTGACCAGTGCATGATAAATTAAGCATGCTGACATTAATATTCATATTAATAACATTCAGACTACTAGGAGGACACACACTTGCATCAGCTGATAGTACTAACTGCACAAACTGTCAGTCAAAGAAGGAAATGCACAGTTGCTTTCTGGAATTAGATATATCAGAAATTAAATATTAATAGTTAAGTGGACAACGTTAACCCCATCCGCTCTACCTATACAGGGACAACATCAACCCCATCCACTCTACCTGTACAAGGACAACATCAACCCCATCCACTCTACCTGTACAGGGACATTAACCCCATCCACTCTACCTATACAGGGACTACATTAACCCCATCCACTCTACCTATACAGGGACTACATTAACCCCATCCACTCTACCTGTACAGGAACATTAACCCCATCCACTCTACCTATACAGGGACTACATTAACCCCATCCACTCTACCTGTACAGGAACATTAACCCCATCCACTCTACCTATACAGGGACTACATTAACCCCATCCACTCTACCTATACAGGGACTACATTAACCCCATCCACCCTACCTGTACAGGGACATTAACCCCATCCACTCTACCTGTACAGGAACATTAACCCCATCCCCTCTACCTGTACAGGGCCTACATTAACCCCATCCACTCTACCTATACATGGTCATTATGTCCATCCACTCTACCTATACAGGGACTACATTAACCCCATCCACTGAATACAAATGTATACCAGTCTTACAAAATATGAGATACGATTTCCAAAAATATTTTGTTTTTCCCCATTTGAACATTCTAACATATAAAATGCACAAGTTACTGACAATTTACTATTTGGTCAAACAATTTTCTGTGAAAACTGCAGGAGTCTAGATTGTGGTGGATACAGCGATGATTTTCTGTGAGCTCTTTGGAGCTGTTTTTGTTCCATGTTTGTTGAGTCATGTCTGATGATTGCTGCTGCTGTTGTGACATTTCGGTGTAAGACTGAGGTGTAATTCCACTGCTGTGGTGTTTATGCCCAGGCTCAACTCAAAGGCTTTTATTGCATAAACCCGTCTGGTTTGAATCCTGTGCTTCTGCTTCAGTTCTGTGGCTTCTGATCGATAACAGGGTCCTTTTCTGTCTGTACCCTACAGCCAACTCAATTCAGAGAGATTTATGATCGGAAAAGTGAGAGAGAGAGAGCGTGGCGGAGGAGAAGGAGAGGGAGAGAAAAACAGAGAGGGTAAAACAGAGAGCAAGGAAGGGAGAGAGAAACTGAGGAAGGGAGAGAGAACGCGTTAGAGAGGGAGGGAGAGAGTGAGAGAAAGAGAGCAAGGGAGGGAGAGAAAGACAGAGGGAGAGGAGAGAGTGTGAGCGGGAGAGAGAGAGAGAGAGAGAGAGAGAGAGAGAGTTATCGTACTCGTCCACATATCTGATCTCCTCTCCTCTGTAGGGCATTAGCTGGGCATTCATTCCAGTTTTATCTGCTTTCCCATGTCCATGCTGAAGCATCTGCGGCGTCCCTGTTTAAAAAAAGCTCTCTGCAGATTAAATAAAAAAACCACGTGGGGACTGAAAGATCTCCAGGAGCCTGAACTCCCCCCCCCCCCCCACCCTAGAAAAAAACCCGCAGTGAAGAGGTTCCAAGTGAGCGGGAACATGACGCAGGCGCTCGCTGCTGCTTCTCCTCAGGAACACCAAGCTGTGGATCTGCATGGAGTACTGCGGAGGCGGCTCGCTGCAGGACATCTACCACGGTGGGTCCGGCCTGCCGTCCGTCTCGCGCGCCTCCTCCTCCAGTCCCTGCGCGCGTGGCTTGTGCCATCTTTTTCACGCAGTTGCTCACCCCTTAATGATAATGATTGAGCCGTGTGGATTTAATGCGTTGTGACGCATACAAGGTTTTTTTTTTAAATTTTATTTTTTATATTTCCACGGGTACACGTGGCAGCCCGGCCAAAAGGAACCGTGATCTCGCCTGCGGCTGTGGAACGTTTAAAAAACATGCCTGTTTAATGGTGCTCGTTCCGCATGGACTTGCCCGTTTCTCCCACTTTCTGGAATTTAGCGAGAACTTGGCCTTCAGCAACACAAATGATCCCGACTTGAAAGAGGTGCTACGCCCGAGACTCTTTATGTCTAATGAGAGGTACCGGCTCTGCGCTGCTTCCTGTTCTGACTGGGGAGTTCCTGTCACTATTGAAACCGTGCAAACGGTTTAACCAGATTTACCAAGACCAAAATCCACTTAATGAGTGAATACGTGTCCTGAAACCCATCCCTTGTAACATATGCTAAAATACAGAATCAAAATAGTTTTCTGAACATCTGTTTTTAAAGTACCAGCATGTGGGTGCTGGTTGGCTCGTCCTTTTAAGGCACTGTTAAAGTGCACGGACGGGCCTCGCTGTCGGGCATCGAAATCCGGACCGTGCCAATGCCGACTGTGGCCGGCAGCCAGTCTCCGGTTGTGCTAACCTGATGTTCAAAGTCTGGTATCCATTACACTGAATTCCAGTATCTTTGTTGCCACAGTAACGGGGCCCCTGAAGGAGAAGCAGATTGCCTACGTGAGCAGGGAGACGCTTCAGGTGAGTGGAGGGGTTTGGGGGGGGGGACGGGGACGTGGGGTGGGAGTTGGCAGGCATGGGGGTGAGGGTAGGGGGTGGTGGGTGGATTTTGGGCTCTGTTCTGCTCCAACGGTCGCTGCTGACCTCTCTGACTCTCCCTTTGCCCCCCCCCCCACCAGGGTCTGCACCACTTGCATGAGACTGGGAAGATGCACAGGGACATCAAGGTACCCGAACAGCTGCTCGCGCTGCCCGCATCGCGCTGGGCAGGTCACGTGACGCCTGGAACGTGCCGGGCCGGTCACATGACGCCCCAGGACCCCTTGCTGAGCTCAAACGAAAGCCTGTTGCGCTAATGATGATGCTGACGCTCACTGCGCCACCTTGCAGTTGTTTGTACTTGGGGTCAGCTGCCCATAACAGCCTGCAGCTGTGTTAGCTGTCATACACAAACACGTAAATGTGCTATGGGTGTTTTCTGAGTAGCTTGTGATTGGAAGGAGTGTGCCTATTGCGCATGTAGAAATTGAGTTGTTTGGGTGTATGCGGTGGGTGTGGTTGTGTGTGTCCGCTTGTGTGTGCATTTGTGTGTCTGTGCATGAATGTGTGATGGATCAGTGGTTATCTCATCCTGTCTCTTCATTGTATTCACAGGGGGCTAACATCCTTCTGACGGAACGAGGAGACGTGAAACTGGGTCAGTGAGGACACACACACACACTTAGACACACTCCGACACACACACGCACACACACACACATGCATGCACGCACCCATAGAAATTATATTTGAAATTATGAAGTGATTATGATCAGTGTGTCATTTTGTCGTCAAAAACATGATGCCGTCTTGCTTTTCACCAGCCTGTTGATATACTGTACGGTGATATTTTGCCTTTTGCTTATTAATAGTTTATACAATATCTGTCAGCACATGCAGAATGAATGAATGAATGAATGAATGGGTGAGTGAGTGAGTGAGTGAGTGTGTGTGCATGCAAGTTTTTCTCTTGTCTTTCCTAAAACTAGCAAGTTTTCTGCTGTTTTTTCAGTCAGGGTGCATACTGCTATCCAATAGCACACATTCTACTGTAGGCCTAGAATCTGGCAACCCTCTCGGGCTTGGCTGGCATGGCTCCAAAAAGCAGGATGAGGGTTAGAGTCTTTGATTCAAAGGCCTGGTGTTAAAATAGCTCTGGATTCCCACTGCTCTGTGCAGGACGGCGCACCGGCATTAGGAAAAGGAGCAGGGCGCGAAAATGTCAGATCTGCATCAGAAATGAGTAGCGCAGTAGTTGTTTCCTTAGGACTGTACTTATCAAACAGGCGTCTTTGCGCGTGAGTGCTGATCTAGGATCAGTTATATTATGGAGTGCATATTGGGTAAACTTAAGCTATGAACCAGGGAATGCTGACCCTAGATCATCGCTCGACTCCGGTGTATCAAAGCGTAAGTTTATATATGCGTGATAAATTTGGACGATAGTGTCTGTAGAACTGGCAGTTTTTTTATTTCGTTGAATAGAGCACAGTTCAGCAGAACGTGTGCACCTCCATTTTTCAATTGAGACAGTCCAGCAAGGAAAATAACCTTGCTCATTAATAACACAACTGTGGTGCCCCCCCCACCAGTGCAAGTCTCCACAGGTGAAACATGATGTGTCCTTCAGTAGACAGACTCATATGTTTCTAAATAAAGGTACAAAGGTACACGACACAGCTTTTAAATTTAAGCTCAGCTGCTTAAGCTTTGATTACTTTGTTTTGCAACACTTTACTCAAACCCTTCGTAAGGCTGACATGGGTTCAGTTCCCAGGTAGCTGTTGTAACCTGGAGCAAGGCAGTTGGCCCGAGTTCTTTTGATCTACCACATATGTCCAGTTGTAAGTGAACTTGTGAAAATGCAGAAGCTGTGTAAGTCACTCAGTGTCAGAGCGTCTACTAAATGCCTGTGATGTAATGAAAGCAAGTTCTTGCTCTAGACACGGCATCTCAAAATTTCTTGGAGTACCTCTGCGTATGCAAGTTTTTATTACTAGCTTAAGCGCACTTCCTGAAGTCTAAAGAGCTCATCTGAGTATAACTCTATACTCCCAGGAAGCCACATGCCACCTATAGGGAAGTGGCTTGGTTCTAAATACGCGATGCACACGCTTGTTAATGCTGAATGTCCAGTGTACGAGTTTGTGGAATGACAAAATAAAGCCTTGATAATAACGCAACATTCTTTTTTTCTTTCTCTTTCTCTTTTGCTCCCTTTCTCTCTCACCCCATTTCTACACCCGCCCCCCCCCCCCCCCCCCGTCCTCGCGCCCCCCCCCCCCCCCCACCCTTTGTCTTTCTCTGTCCAGCGGATTTCGGTGTGGCAGCTGAGATAAGCGCTTCTGTGGCCAAGAGGAAGTCCTTCATTGGGACTCCCTACTGGTATGAGGACTGGCCCCGCCCACGTCTGACATCACTACTGCTTGTGCCGAGGCGGTTCCTCTGGGATGGGCCTTCTCCACTCAGCCAGCTCAGCTATTTTATACAGTTCCCATTACTGAGGAATGATCACACTGCAAAACAATTATTCTGTCTTAACAAGCATTTTGGTCTTGTAATGAGATTTAAAATTTCCTTTTATTTCTGTCAAGTCAAACGTACTGACTTGTTTTTAGTTACTTTCTGCTGTCGTCCTCCATCTTGAAATCAGTCAAACTGTCTAACCTCATTGACAGTCTGTTTGTCAAATTTAGCGGAAATAGGATTTTTAAGTGTAAATATAAGACTAAAATGCTTGACTGATTTATTTTTTGGGTTTTTTTTTTCCCAGTGCACAGAAGGGCTCACACGTTTCATTGTGTATAATCATTTGAATACTGGCTATGTGGCATTGTATGGGTGTGGGAGATGTCTTATTGATTCATTTATATACTTTTTTTTCAATAATTTTTTTTTCAGAATAATTTTGCTACTCAATGTGGGCCTGAGCTTGTCCTAGCCCCCAGCCGTGATTTGGACTATCCGATTAACAATTTGTAGCCATTCTCATAGACGTCTGTGGGTTCTCCTCCGACACGGGTGGGGGGCACCGGCCTGCTTCTCTTCGATTCAGTAGCTGCCAAAGTCAGGGGAAGTGTGGTGGCTGTGTTGGGAGTGAGTCAGTTGAAGGAAGTGGGGGATTTAGGAAGGGGGAGTCAGTGTGGAGAGCATTGTTCTCCAGCACTAAGGCTGTGTTTCGTATGAATCAGGCAATATATCAGTGACAGGGCTTTCTGGGTGCTGCTAGGGATTGATTACACTGTTTTTGGGCACACAAGCGAGGGGCACCTTGTAGAGGCATGTCCTGGTAAAGCAGGGGAAACGAGATAGTGCTATACGCAAACACGCACACACTCGTGCTCAAACGCGCACACACGCACAAACATACACACATGCGCGCGCACACACACACGCGCACACATACGCACACACACGCACAAACACACAAATGCGCACAAACACACACACACACACACACACATGCGCGCACACACACGCGCACACATACATGCAAGAATACACACACATGTGCACACATACATATACGCACACGTACACACACGCATAAATGTAAATGCATGTGTTTTCAAATGGGCGACGGTACGATGTAAGAGTAGTTATTGTTCATTCTGTCGGTCAGGATGGCACCAGAGGTGGCAGCGGTGGAGAAAAAGGGCGGGTACAACCACCTGTGTGACATCTGGGCGGTGGGCATCACTGCCATTGAGCTGGCCGAACTGCAGCCGCCCATGTTTGACCTTCACCCAATGAGGTAAGGACCTGGACAGGAAGGGGCGGGACTTAGAATAACACACACACACACATGCATACATACCCTTTGCATGTGAAGGGGGAAGCCAGGCTGCAGATTTCCTACTAGACTGAAACTATAGATTTAGAACTGTAAAGTCCAGTCATGCTGAAGATCAGGCAAAACAATGAGAGGCTCTTGCTGACACAATCCAAACTGAATGGGCTCATAAAAATCTATTTGTTTCAGGGCCCTGATGCTGATGTCAAAAAGCAACTTTCAACCTCCCAAACTCAAGGACAAGACCAAGTGGTAAGATACTGTCAGTTTTTATAGATGTGTGCAAAGTTATAAAGTGCAAAAGGCTTTATTTAATGTAATGGGAGAGACAGAAATTACTTGTCAAAAACTTGTGTTTCAAGGAGGCAATATGAGTATGAGTCCTGATCGTTGCATTAGTGACTTCTACTGGTTGGTCGGTGCACCTGTCCAGCAGGGAGGGGATCTGGGGGAGATAGAGTGAACCTCCGCACGCATTACGCTCTCCCAGTGAAACTCCTCGCTGTCAGGTGAAAAGAAGTGGCTGGCGACTCCACATGTATCGGAGGAGGCATGTGGTAGTCTACACCCTCCCCAGACCAAACAGAGGATAGTGCATCGACCAGGACCGTGATTCACACAGGGAATTAGTATAACGACCAAATTGGGGAGAAAATGGGAGAAAAAAGAAGGCAATATGACGGAACACAGCATGGAACAGTAGAAAGAATTCAGCGCATGCACCCTGTGTACATATCAGAGCAGGCCAGCTATGAGTTACATTGTTTGGACCATGGCCTGATCATTCAGTAAGAGACGCTGGCACCTCATTGTGCTAAATGGCACTGTCCCCAGCGATAGGACTGAATAATGACTGAATAATGCTTATTATTATTCGATCCTATTTTGAGTCTATGCGGATGACCTCATCTCCCTTATCAGATGATCGGTTGCTCACTCCCCTTCTGGTCTCCGTTATTTAACACAATGCACAATGTTTGCTGCGCAAATATTCAGATTTTCTCTTATCTCAAATTAACTGCTTTGACCTACGTGTTGAGCGTTAAGATCGACTGTAGACTTTATAGAATGTCAGCTAATATAGCATAGCATGTACCTTGTCAGGTTGCTATGTGTTAGTGTTGACGCTTGTATGGGAAACGTGTAATTGTTCATTGGTGGTCTGTTTTTCTTTCCCCCCTCTAGGTCTGCTGGGTTTCAGAGCTTTGTAAAGATGTCTCTGACCAAAAATCCCCGCAAGAGGCCGTCGGCAGAAAGGCTCTTGGAGGTAGAGTTCCCTTTCCCCAGAGAGGAGCTTCAGACGATGTTTCTGAATAGCGCCCCCCGGAGGTCACAGCCAGAGAAGCCAGTCGTGCGTAGAGCTGTGATTCCTCCCTGTGGCCGAGAGGCAGGCGGCTGCTCAATTGGCCGTAAAATCAGGGGGTGGGGGGCGGTGGGGGGGGGGGTGTTTGGCTGTGAATTTGCTGTCTGGACTGGGGCGTTAGAGATCCACCTGCTCTGTCTCTCTCTCTCTCTCTCTCTCTCTCTCTCTCTCTCTCTCTCTCTCTTTAGCATCCGTTCATGACTCAGCTGCTGACGCGAACGCTGGTCATCGAGCTGCTGGACACGGCAAACAACCCGGACCTCCACTTCACACACACGCTTCTGGAGAACGACCCGGACGTGAGTTCACACTCTTCACACACACACACACACACACACACTTCACACGCAGTCTTCACACACACACGCACACATACACACTTCACACTCTTCACACACACACACTTCACACACACTCTTCACACACACGCACACATACACACTTCACACTCTTCACACACCCACTTCACACGCACTCTCTTCGCACACACTCTTCACATACACACACACACACACACACACACACTTCACACTAGCCCTTCTAGAGAACAACCCAGACGTGAGTTCCTTCTCCAGCATGCAGACACGCACGTACGCACGCACACATGCATGCACCCGCACACACACACACACTGGCATGTGAGCAGTGAGTGGTTACATCTCTCTCTACCTGCATGTGCTCTCTCTCTCTCTCTCTCTCTCTCTCTCTGTCCCTCCCTCTCTATCTCCCTCTCTGTGTTTGTGCTTCCCAGTCGAGCGACGCCTTCCCTGATAAGATCCAGGCCGAGGGGAAGCACCTGGCTGTGGAGAGGACTCTGTCGGAGGAGCAGTGTGAGTGGACTACTCCTCCCCCCCCCGTTTCCTCTCCACACGGCGTCCTGCCGTCCCGTCGCCCCCACGGCTCAGTTTCAGCCCCTGCCGAACTTTGAGCTCCGTCCAGCGCGCTCGCACGAGAGCACGCTCCAGCGCTGGGCGGCATGTCGCCTAGCGACGCGAACCTGATAATAAAACGGCACTAGCTGCGATTATTGAAAGAGGCGGCTCTGCGATTTGACGTGATCATTGTGTTTTGCTGCGGGGGGAGCGGAAGACCATCACCGACATTTGATTGGTTCAGGCAAGTCCAGTGCCTGACGGCTCATTGTACCTCTGCTCAAAATGGGGTTTGTGGAACCTCGCTCTCCCATCAGTAACCCTTTGAAGAGTAGGGTTTTTTTTTTTTGGAAGGTTTTTTTTCAAATCTTCAAGTCAATATTCTGAACTCATAACTCAACACTGCTCGTGCACCTCAAAGGGTTAATGTCGCCAACAATGAGCTGAAGGTTCCGTCACTGGCTTCCGCGGCCTGCGTGATGTCACAGGGGATACCGTACTGTAGGCCCCCTGTTTTACCCAGAATTCCACAGTTCCTGGATCTGACTCTGACTTTTTAAATGCTCTTAATGAGCACTTCTAAATTGTTTATGAGTGAACTCCAAGTGACAGCCAGTCCCTGAAATGAGGTGGGGGGTATGGGGGTATAGGGGGGTATAGAGGGGGGGAGTCCAGTTCGTGGGCCAGCGCTCGGCGCTGCTTTAGTAAAGATTAGTTTAGGCCTGGAAGGGTCTGCGAGAGACGGAGGGACGGAAGGTTCCTGGCTGTGGGCGAGGAGGAGGAGGAGGAGGAGGAGGAAGGCCGGAGCTCAGCCTCCAACAAGAGGCCCCTCAGTGCCGGGCGATGACATCACTCGCCCGGGCGCACAGAGGTGGCACTGTGGCGTGGCGCGGAGATGCCGCGTTCTCCGCGGCCGTCCCCTCACGAGCCTGTCCACCCACACGCATGGGCAAGGCCTCGCTACAGGGCATCGCAGCGTGGTATCGGGACGGGACGGGGGGGGGGGGGGGACACAATACAGTAATTACAGTGGAGCTTTTGTTTGGAGTCACATCGGTGCGATTACAGCACACTAGAGCAGACAATGCGTCCAGTCTGTGGAAGAGAAAGGAGAGCAGTGTCAGAAACGCACACAAACATGCATGTTTTATGTATGTACACACACATACTTTCACTTTCACTGGGACATGTATGTATGTACACACACATACTTTCACCTTCACTGGGACATGTATGTGGATGTATGTATGTATGTACGTACACACACATACATTCACCTTTCCTGGGTCTGTTTCTGTGTCCATTTGATGAGTGTGGTGTGACCTCTCAGTGTGCATAGTGCAGGAGGTGTGGCTGCCGGTTGGGTAGAGCCAGTGATAGTGATGGAAAAATGAGCAACTGTCACACTAAAAATGGAGGGAGTTACCCTATGCTACCAGTGACTCACTGATTTGAACAAATCAATTGACAGCTAATTGTAGCTACGCCCATCTTTGGTGTTATCACTAGCGAAGGGTGTGGAAAGTATCTGCCACCCAGAACCATTTCCCTCATTGTGCCACCATAGAAATAAAGCCAGTAATGTGACAAACATTCCGATTAATGTTCCAAACATTCCAATTAATGTGCCAAACATTCCATGAATGTGCCAGACATTCCAGTGAATGTGACAAACACTCCAACGATTATGACAAATATTCCTATGAAAGATTCCAATTTTTTGAAAGAGTGCAGAGTGGAACGGAGTGTCGCGGTGGGCGAATGCGCTGTGCGGATTCACTCTCGCTGTTCTCTCCCCCCCCCCGCAGTCGACCACGTGAAGTTCGGGCGGCCCTTGCGAAAAGAGATGGAACCGTACCCCGATCTGGTGAGAACCCCCCTCCCCCCCCCGCCCCCGCCCACTTCCCTCCGTCTCCAAACACCACGGACGTTTGTGTTCGTGACAGCAACTGGGGGGGTTTAGAAAGAGGAAGAGGTATCTATGGTGCGACTCCGGGACAGGATATCCTGTTCGTGAAGTTATCCCAGTAGAAGCTGTAGGAATTCACAGTTGGAAGCAGACGTCTAAGGCCCAGAGCTCTGAACTCTGAATCTGAGTACTGTGGGTTTGAATCTTGGCCCAGTGCCCTTTCAGTACAGTTTCTCAGCTTCATCTCAGCTACGCTGTCTTGTTTTTGTGTTGTTTTCTGATCTTTTTTTCCTTAATAATAAATATGGAGACATACCTAGTCGCTTATAACTATTATTTGTCATTGAATACGGTAATAAACGCAAGTTTGGACTTTGGTCCCCACCTCCCAAGAGGTCAGTGGAACTACAGTCCAGGATATTCATCAAGCCAAGGATTATGGGAATTCAATAGCAGCCCCATTGGATAGGCTTATAAAATTATGGCAACAGTGTCCCTAACTGTTTTTTTACCCTTTGACTCCCCAGGACTACGATGACTGGAGTGTCTCAGGGGATGAGGAAGAGTCACCGTAAGCCGAAGCACTTAAGATTAAGTTAACTATACCCGAAAAGGGTTAAAGCAGGAAGGAGTCACTTATAGGACTCCTTCCTGTTTTAACCCTCTAGGGTCCATTTTTTGGGGCCCTAGGATATTCATATACGTAGGCCTATAACGGAAGTGTCGCATATCATTTTTCTTTTTCAGTACAAACCTACCTTGTGTGTTATTTTATCAGAGATTCTTGTTAGGAGAATGTATAAATGGCAAATGGATGCATTTGGCAAACCGTGCCCCTCAGCGTCCATTTTGGCTCAGATCTGAGGTCTCTCTTTGCAGGAGCCTGCTGGAATGTGTGGAGGCGGCGTTGTTGCAGAGGTGAGCCACGTCCTCGGCCTCTCGGACCCGAGTTTGCTGCTGCTCTCCAGGGCCATCGAATTAACCCTTTCAACACCTGGCCCAGAGGGGCTTATGGATTCTAAAAATCACCTCCCATTTTCAACGTTTTGCCAGCCCACGTTGCCTTTTACGATTTGACACGAACCCGGTTGGTTACCTGCCAAAGTGGCTGTCAGAGTAGAAGGTCTTACCAGCCACAATCAACATTTTCCAGCATTTGGCTGCTGGTGGGTGGTAATTGCATACCCTGCTGGTCACTGGACCAACTTTCTGTAAAGTGGAGAATAATACTCTTGTGTCATCCTCTTGCCTGCATGTGCCATGAGATTTACTTTCCTGCAAGTTGTCTTAGTAGCCCAACACCTCACCCCAGCCCTCATCACTGCCTCTAAACCAGATGCCCAAAGTTTCCTTTCACTGGAAAGGTGTAATTGTGTGTTTCACTGTGCTGCACATGGGAACACACGGCCTGTACATGACAGTGAAAATGTAATTACGTTCCTGCTCTGTTCTCTCAGTGTAAAGCGATGCCTTTCCTCTTTCTCAGAAACTATGGTGTGATGACATTTCTCATATTTCCCCCGTAACACGAAATGTTCTCTCAGTGTTACTGGAAGGCCACGACCATTGCCACTATGGCAGTAACTTTGTGAGAATGTTTTGTGTCTGCTGGGATGAGAAAACATGTAATTGTTTGCTGTGTAACAAACAATCTTTTTGCAAAATGTATTTCACCTGTTTCATTCTCTTCCTCTCTCTGTTGCAGAAGCTTAACAATAAAGAGGGCTCCCTCTGGTGAGGTGAGATGGTATTACAGTTCTGAGAACTCCAGACTGTCCTCCTTATGCATTATTCAGCCTTCCCAACACACACATTTAAAGTGCATGAAAATGCTAGTAGAGCTTTTTTTATGATCACAATCTGCATCATTAGCGTAGTATATTTTATACTCTTTCCGTGAAGAATATAAACCCAAAGCTTGCTGTAATCTTCATGGCTGGATAGTCACTAGACCTCTAAAAATAAACAGAGACGATTTAGGTGTGCATGTACCACTAATCATACTTATCAGACATGAAATAAGCTGCATTGTGCATTAGCGCCTAATTTCACACTTCAGTGCATGCCTCTATGTGTTAGCAGTGCTATAAGCAGTTATAAGCAGGCTGTAAATGGATGGTAAATGGACTGCATTTATAAAGCGCTTTTATCCAAAGCGCTTTACAATTGATGCCTCTCATTCGCCAGAGCAGTTAGAGGTTAGGGGTTAGGGGTTAGGTGTCTTGCTCAAGGACACTTCGACATTCCCAGGGCGGGGTTTGAACCGGCAACCCTCCGACTGCCAGACAATTGGTCTTACCTTCTGAGCTATGTCGCCCCAGGCTGTGCTGTAAGCAGTTATTCACGGCAGAATCTCTAGTGTTAATTCAGCTCTAACAGAGTTTATGTGAGTGCAATAGGGACCATATGCACACTGTAAGAGTTAATCTAACACTGCATATTTAGCTGCGTTCCATGGGCTGTGCTGTTCCTGTTCTGCTGCAGGCTTCTGGGGAGGAGGGAGGTAGAGGAGGAGTGACGAAGAGGTGTGGTTTGCTGGGCGCCCCTCTGGTGACCAACACGTCCTCCCTGCCCTGCTTCACCTCTCTGTGCCCCGCCCTGGAGGACAAGGACCTGACCCTCCGGCCCAGTGCCACCCTGCAGAACAACTCTACTCTGCCTATAGCACACTCACGCAGGCACCGCACAGCTAGCTGCAGGCACCCCGCAGGTACTCACCGCTCGGCTGCAGGCGCCCACGCAGGACGCACGCTGGCTGCAGGCAGCCCGCGCAGGCTGCACAGCTCAGCTGCAGCAGGTCCCCGCGGTCCGCCACCGCTCAGCTGCAAGTGAGCCACGCAGGCCGGCACACGCCGGTGCGGTCAGCCCGTCCGCTGGTACTGCACACGCTCAGCTGCAAGGCAGCCCACGCAGGTACCGCACACGCTCAGCTGCAAGGCAGCCCGCGCAGGTACTGCACACGCTCAGCTGCAAGGCAGCCCGCGCAGGTACTGCACACGCTCAGCTGCAAGGCAGCCCACGCAGGTACCGCACACGCTCAGCTGCAAGGCAGCCCAGGCAGGTACCGCACACGCTCAGCAGTAAGGCTGCTGTAGAACCTTGTGGGACCTGGCTCATAACTCACTCACGGGCTCTCATCTTCCCCCCCTTCCTCCGTTCCGCCTCCAGCGCTGTCCAGGTGCTCCGCCAGCCAGGACATCAGGCTGTGGTGCAGCGACGCTCCTGCAGGGGGCGCTGTGGAGGCACGGAAAGCCGCGGGGGTCCCCTCCGCTCCCCGCGTCCCCCCGCTGTCGCCGGAGTGGAGCACGCTCAGACGGAATAACGAGGAGTCCGTGAGTTGCCCCAGTCCGTTCGTCCGTCCGTCTGTCCGTCTGTCCGTTACACGGCCCAGCGCAGGGAGAAGCGAAAGTCACTGTTATCCTTTAGCAACAGAACCAAAATGGCCACATTATTATAAAATAAGCACTTTCTGTGGGCTACGCATTTCTGCGCGAATTCCAGAGTGCTTATTTTGTAATAATGAGTCCATTTGGCTTTTTTTTTTTTGCAACACATGAAAAAGAGCCGCATTATTATAAAATAAGTACTTTCTGTTAGCTGCATATTTCTGTCCACCGTGTGACCTTTGCCTGACCTTGAATGTCACCTCCTCACACACTAACGAAGGCACTAAGGTAGGCCAAGCTGTGGCAAATTCAATAAAGCACAAAATAACACACGAGTAACATGTGTAATAATATGTGTATTAACGCAAAGGCAAAAATGCAATAACACAACGTCACTATTTTATACGTTAATTCACTTCCTGAATCGCTTAATTTTTTTGTTGCTTCTTATTTTTTTTATGATTAGGAGAGCCAAAAACATAAAAATAAAAAAAATGAAATGAAAAAATGAAAATAAGAACAGGAAATGGTAAAGATCAGAATTTAAAGCTCAGTTATGCCTTTTGTTGTGTTGCTTTTCCATCTTTTCATTTCTAATTTAGAGAGCAGGTTGTCATGGGCTGCCCCCCACACCCCAAGTCCATGTGAGTATAGCACCCCTTGCCTGCCACCCCTCCCCCCCCCCCCCAACCCCCCACCCGAACCCTGACGCAGCGACCGATCCCGGGTTAGACACTAGGTGCAGACGATGAGAGGGCAGATCTGGGTGTGCGGTCATGTATTTATTTTTCTCTGTTGTGTGCTAGTTTTTTTTTGCACACATTCGCTTTATTAGTTCCGTCCTCTGCATCATGCACCGAGAGTGCTGAAATGCAGGGGATGGTCAAACACTGCCTCTCTGGACAGCCTGGTCCTGGTTTCATCACATTCATATTCATCATGTTCTTTAACTCCCCTTGTCATTCTGACAGGAAGTCGGGTCTGACAGGAAGTCGGCTCACGGGGCGTTCGTGGTGTCAGTCGGTTCCCCTCCCTCATTACCTTGCATTTGTTAAACGGTGTCAGTGGATGCTTGCGGTGGGATGGCATTCTGAGGGGCCGTTGCTGTGTTTTTTGCAGATGGGGGCCTGCTTCTCGAAAGTGTTCAACGGCTGTCCCCTCAAATTGCACTGCGCTGTCACCTGGGTCCTCCCCAAAACCAGGGGTAAGGATATTTAAGCCACAGTGTCCCGCTGAAAGCTAGAGGTGTCCCACAAAAAGCTGGAGAGGTCAGAATGTCCCTCAAAAAGCTAGAGAGGTCACAGTGTCCCACAGAAAGCTTGAGGAGTCACAGTGTCCCACAGAAAGCTTGAGGAGTCACAGTGTCCCACAGAAAGCTTGAGGAGTCACAGTGTCCCACAGAAAGCTAGAGGAGTCACAGTGTCCCACAGAAAGCTAGAGGAGTCACAGTGTCCCAACAAAGCTTAGAGCCCAGTGTCCCCACAGAAAGACTAGGAGGAGCTCTACAGTGTCCCACAGAAAGCTAGAGGATCACATGCGAACAGAAAGCTTGAGGAGTCACAGTGTCCCACAGAAAGCTAGAGGAGTCACAGTGTCCCACAGAAAGCTAGAGGAGTCACAGTGTCCCACAGAAAGCTAGAGGAGTCACAGTGGCCAACACAATGTTGTCAGACCCCTGTGCTCTCACCCCATCATGTTCTCAGATCAGTACCTGATCCTGGGGGCGGAGGAGGGCATCTACACCCTTAACCTGAACGAACTCCACGAGGACACCATGGAGAAGGTACAGATTAGAGAGAGAGATTCTGCACACCCTTTTCTCTCATTCTAACACATATATGAAAACATTTAAACTTATATTTAATTGCGTATTATTACATATATAAATATTGTAATGTAATGTCAGAGGGGTTTTCTCTTTAAGATTCCATCGTTGATTGTGTTGCTATTAGTATATTGGGTTACTGTTTGGACTGTTTGTAAGGTCTGTCTCTTCATCTTTCTCTCATAGTTGCTCCCACAGAGATGCACCTGGCTATATGTCATGAATAATGTTTTAATGTCTGTCTCAGGTAAGGCTTTTCCTGCACACAAACACAAGCATGTGTGTGTGTGTGTGTGTGTGCAAGAGTGTGCGTGTATGTTTAGGTCTGTATGTGTATGTGTGTGTGTGCTATAGTGTGTGTGTGTATGTGTATGTCTATACTTGTATACTTGTGTGTGTGTGTATGTGTATGTCTGTGTGTGTGTGTGTGTGAGAGTGTGTGTGTGTGTGTGTGTGTGTGTGTGTGTGTGTGTGTGTGTGTGTGTGTGTGACAGCTCTGTTCCTGCTCTCTCTCCCCAGGTAAATCCTCCCAGTTGTTCTCTCACAGCCTGGCCTTGCTGTTCGACCAGCGGAGACACCTGCAGAAGAGGCAGGGCCACCTGTCGCTCGGCACCAACCGGCTCACTGACAGGATCAACCCCAGGTAAGGCTGCCGCTCCGCCCACTGGCCTCCCGGCCCCGGGTTCGAGGAGGCCCACAGGAGAACCGTGTTAGCTTCAGCCTGACTGTTCAGCGTGTGCCACCGATCTTATCATTCGTTCGGAAGTTGAGGATCAGGTGGTGAACTGAATGAATCAAGCATTAAAGTAAAGAAAAAGCAAAAAAAAAAACATTTTTGGGACTTGGACCTAATCCCTGCAGAGTTCAGAAATGATCTGAAGGTTCTGTGCTTCCTCTGTCAGCAGGAAGTTTGCGGTCTCCGTGAAGATACCGGACACCAAAGGCTGTCGAAGGTGCAGCGTGGGTAAGCGGCGTGTGCTTCACCTCAGAGGCTAAATCACTGTAGCTAATGGGGAAGCAGTGAACCATGGTGGTTAGGGAACTGGGTCATGACCTTTTTTTTAAGGCACTCTTTCTTTCCTTCCCTCCCTCTCTATAACTTTCTCGCCCTCTGTCCTTTTCTCTCTCCCTCCCTGTCCCCTCTCTCTCCCTCTCTTCCTCTCTCCATCCCTGTCTCCCTCCCTCCATCCTTCCCTCTCCCTTTATCCCTCTCCCTCTTTTTCTCTCTCTCTCTCTCTCCCTTCTCCCTCTCCCTCTTTCTCTCCCTTTATCCTTCTCCCTCTCTCTCCCTCCCTCCTTCCCTCTCCCTCCCTCCCTCTCCCCCTCTCTCACAGTACGGAACCCCTACACTGACAGCACGTTCCTCTGTGGGGCGGTCCCGTCCGGGCTGGTGCTGCTGCTGTGGTACGAGCCCCTGCAGAAGTTCATGCAGCTCAAGGTTTGCTCCTGCTCCTGTCTCACACATACCCCTTGGGTTCTGCTAAAAACTACATTTCCCTGCAGCCTCTGCTGCTCCTGTTTTCAATGAAACACTCTCAATATTTACACCGTGATGCGATTTACACATTATGTAAGTCAGTAATCTTCCCACGCTGCCCCCTGCTGCCTGTATAACTTAATTGCTGTAATGTGATCATCCAGTTTGGTTTGGTTCCTGTTGTATTGTTTCCACTCAACTATTAAGCATTCACACACTGCGGGAATTTTATCTGAGCATTTTGGCTATGGACACACAATGTATCAGTACATTGTCTTGTGAATTTTTTGGGTGCTGTGTTAGTCTTAGGAGTGAACTGAAGGAGCTCTATTCTCTCATTGAATTCCCCGCAGCACATAGCTGTGTGCTTGCCTGAGCCCCTCTCCATCTTTGAGCTGCTGGTCGTGGAGTCCGATGAGCTACCCCAGGTGTGTGTAGGGGTGAGGGGGTGTGTCACGGACAGCCACATCCCATCGACCAATCAGCAGGTCAAGTTTGACATCATACACCTGAGCAACGCGACCAGTTTCTCTCATTCAGGTACTGTTATTTGCATCTTGTGCGTAGATGCTGTAATTGAGATAAATATCTCCTGTATGTGTTCATGAGTGTGTGCGTGTGTGTATGTGTATATGTGCTGTGATGATGTGTGAGGTGTGTGGGAGTGTGTGTGTGTGGTGTGTGGTGTGTATTGAGTGAGTGTGTGAGTGAGTGTAGTGTGAGTGTGTGGTGTGAGGTGTGTGAGTGGTGGGGTGATGTGGTGGTGATGTGTTGTATATTGGGGTGGAGGTGGCGTGTGTGTGAGTTGTGTGAGTGTGTGAGTGTGAGTGTCGGTGTGATATGTGCGTGTGGGGTGATGTGTGTGTGTGTGTTGAGTGTGGTGGTTGTGTGTGTGACTGCTCTAAATAAGATGCACTGCTCCTGTGTTTGTTACAGACAGTGTGCCTCTGAAGGCTGTACAGGTGACACAGCTGGACAGAGACACCGTGCTCATTGCATTAGAAAGTGAGTATGCACTGTGGCACTGATCTTGCACCTTAAAGGGTTAATGTAGGACAGGCGTGCTGACGTCATCCCTCGTTCTTTTCTTCTTCTCCTCCCCAGAGACGGTGAAGATTGTGAACATGCAGGGTTTCCCTAGCAAAGATTTGGCCTCTGAGCTGACCTTTGACTTTACCATCGAGACACTTGGTGAGAACAATTTGACTACTGCACAAGCACTCAAGTTGGCATAAATATGACCGTGACCATTGCCCTCTCTCTCATTCATTGCTATATAGTTAAATGCAAACGTACTGGGGCAGGGGGACACAGTTTTGATTTTTTCACTTTGTGCTCCAGCACATGGGCTTTGAAATGAAACGGTGAACACGAGGTTAGAGTGGCGACTGTCAGCTTTAATCTGAGTGTATTTACATCCGAATCTCTTGTGATCCATTTTGGATTCACAGCCCTGTTTATACATATAGTGCATAGGTCTATACTGAGTGTGTAGTGGGGGGGGGGCAGTTTTCACAGATGGGTTTGGTCTATACTGGGTACTGGGAGCTGACTGTAGCTTTGTGTTAGGATTGAGAGTGACATCATTGCCTGTGTTCAGTCTGCCTGCAGGACAGTGTGCTGGCCTTCTGGAAACATGGCCTTCGGGGGCGGAGTCTGCATAATAATGAGGTAGTGCACCCCGCCATGATTGGTGAGGGGGTGGAGTCTGTGGGGCTGGATTGGATTCTCATTCCGTCTGGATGTTCTGTTTGCTGAAGAGCTGTTCAGCCACACGGGATTTCTTTCCTCCACACAATTTTGTCTAGAAAGTTTCGGGGGTAAATCCAGTAGTTTTCCATTTTGGAGCTCACTACAACTTTTCTGCATATGAGTTTACCCCGTCATGAAGGTTCAGAACAAACCAGCTTCAATAATGGCAGAGTGTTTATTGAATAAGGTTATAAACACAAGGGACTCCGTGTCTGTTCCACCACAAATTAGTTTCCTGGTAGTCAAACCACATGTGCATTTGCAAATGCCTACAGTCCAATTTACTGCAAAGTATTGATTCAGTATTTTAATGTTTTGTGGCTGCATTTCACATTTGAGCAGTGAACTCTATGGTGCTTCCCACAGATCACACAGGAGGTAGTTGATGAAAGCCGCATGTTCCGGGTGCTGGGGACGAACAGGTAGGCTTCTGATCTCATCGTCTCTCGCTAGAGACAAACCAACAAACCTGTCGAGATCTTATCCATTTCTTATAAGACATTTTAAGAAAATCCCGAATCCAATCCCGTTTGACCATGTCTGTCTTTCAGGGACATCGTCCTTCAGAGTACCCCTACAATGACCCCCTCTGCCACGAGTAACCTCTACATCCTGACAGGCCACGAGAACAGCTATTGAAAGAGGAAGAAAGAGGGTTGCAGAGGTCAGAGGTCATACTAGAGAGAGAGGTAAAAGGGAAATAGACACAATAAAGGGGATAGAGAGAGAGAGAGTGTGAGATGAATAGTGCTGGATGTCAGACACGGGGACCGAGGGGCCCACACACACTGCCTGGGGCCAGACTAGAGGACCCCCCCCCTCCCCCCTCTGTTTGGGAGAATGAGCTCATCCTGGGAACAGACAGACTCAAGACCTGGATTTACCTGGAAAACCTGGAGAGGGGAACAGGAATCTTGTGTGACACACTGGACCATGTGGAAGATGAATCATTCATTCCACATGCGCTCGTACATACATACACATACACCCTTACATACACACATACACACACCCATACAAATATTTGCACACACACACATCACCACAAAATACCCCACATATGCATTACACGCACACACACACCATACAAAAACACACTATATCTCATGCACACATTCATACACACACACCACACACACACCACACTACTCTCAAAACACACAAACACGCACACACGACACACAAGCACACAACCACGACGACACTCTCTCTCACTCTCACACACACATGCACACACACACACACACACCCACACTCTCTCTCTCACACACAAGACCACTGTATGACTGCTGCTTTGTGAACAGCGAGCAGGCTGGGCTCAGTGTGACTCTGGGGCAGCGCTCCACAGGCGTGTCCTGCTCTGAGGCTGCGCTGTGACACGGCTGGCCGCTCGGTCCCTCTGCACTACAGCGCCCCCAGCCTGGACAGCAGCCAATGGGGGCGCAGGACTTCATCAGGTGATATCGATCAGATAATTGATTGGTTAATGGACAAGTTGGATCAGCTAATTTAATTCTGCAAGAGGGGCTATGCCGAATCGTGGGGCAGCTGATAGATTTGGTGCAGTGCAGTGATTCTCGAGCTCGCCCCCCCCTCTGCATGTTGGTTCTTGTTGCAGCTAATCTCTCGCTCGGTCTCGCAAGTCCTCTTCCGCCTCTCAGGGTGGGGTCCCATCGATCGAAGGTCAGGACTGAGGTTGAGTGCATTCAGGTGGAAAGTCCAGGGGGTCAGAAAGTACAACGTCCTGCTGTGTGTTCCTTCCACCCATAAACTCAGCCCAGCTGATTGCACTCCTGGCTGAAGAACTGTGCTAATTAGCAAATCCAGGTGGATCGGAACAAAAATACTGGGGTGGACATTTACTCTCTCAGCCTGGTTTTTCCACTGTTTTTTGACCGGACTTCTCTCTACCGGTCAGTGAACAGACTGTGGAGGTAGTGATTTCCTCAGTGTTAATGTTCTCTTAACAAAAAAAAATAAAAAAATAAGTGGGCTTCCAGGGTAGCGCTGTCTAAATATATAAAACAGACTAATAACAAAAGCAATATGCCAACAGCAAACACCAGCAGAGTTTGTGAGGAGCTCTGGGTGAGAGGCAACGGGGAGACCGCTTCCGATAACTGACTCTCGTCTTTTTTATACATTTCCTTTTGTGTCGTTAAAGTAAACTCCACCCGTCCGACTGTCGTTTAGTCTGCGCACAAGCAAAAAGAAAACAAACAAAAAAAAAACAAACAGTATATACGAATGAAGGAAACTTCCCGCTGAGATCTCTACCCAGTGTTCCCCGAAGTGTCTTTCATTTGTAATAGAATCAACTGCAAAAGTCATTCCGACCTTCCGAAGTTACTACAGCACCGATTATAATTGTGAAGCATAAGTGTAATAACAGTAAATGCTTATTTTTAGCCAATATGCAAAACAGCACAGGGTATTTTGATGTGTTCTCTATATAAAACTTTGACCCGTTAGCTAATACCCACATTTAATCCTGACTGGGGTGGGGGTGGGGAGGTTGGGATAACAAAAAAGGTTTGAGCCTCTACATGAAAATGTCCATTTTAAATGGTTTGAGAAAAGGTGGACTTGTACATACGTGTTAATACTGTACTAATAAATATATATAATGGAACACTTGTTGGCATTGTGCTGCTTGTTTCTGCTTGGTAGTGTGTGACTGGGTTTGTACGGACTGGCGTAATGCTGAAATTGAAATTAGCTGGGATGAAGTTCAGTTCATTTCAAAGTGAAGAGCGCTGGAATGTAGACAGACATATCCTGCCCTGTCTTTGATGCCTGGAGAGGAAATATTCTTAAAAAGTTTACAGAGCAAAAATGCAACGTGGAATCCCGTGACATTTCCATGGCACTTCTTTGATTGGTGAACAAGGTGTGCCGGTTAAACAGACTCGAAAAAATAAATTCCGCACATTGGAAATTCATTTCTGTCCTCGTATAAAATTATTCCACCTGTCGTTGCTGATGTCCTTCTCCTCCTGAGTAATGCCTCACACGTTTAACGCAGAACTAACTGACTGATGTAATTCTCGATGTCGACACAGAGAGGCGCTCTAAGCTCATTTAGTGGTGACGAACGAACATCTCGTTGTTTTGGCACGAGCCCAAGTTCAGGCACGCGGGGGCATTTATGACATTTATAACAGCAGAGACGTCTGTATGAATACGGAGCGAATCCCTGCTGTTTGTTCTGGTGAGTAAAGTATAGTCCGGGGTGGGGGCGGGGATTTCACGAAGCGGGTTTGCGGAGTTAGCTGGATAACTGCACAGAGTAAAACCCGGAAACCTCGTAAAAATCTGGAACTGTGGTTTTACTTCGCTGCGTCATGAAATGCTAACACAATAATCCCGCACTGTGAAACAAGAAGTTTGTTATGACAAATGTGTTCATCCACAATTAGTGGTTAATCCACACTAAGTTTGTTTGGTTCGTGGTCATTTCCAGGCCATGCGCACAGTAGCTCTGCACTCAGACAATGCAACATGAACAAAAAAAATATAAATTGAAACTGCACAGAGTAAAACCCGATAAAGCTCTCTAAAAATCTGGAACTGTGTTTTACTTCCTGCGTCTGAAATGCTAACACAATATCGCCTGTAGAACACCCTCTACCGAATTTATGGTTTATGACAAATGCTGCTTTACATGGCTGTAATCGCAATTGTGGTTTAAATCACTAACAAACTAAAAAAGTTTGTTTAAGCGTATTTTCGGTTGGTCATTTTCCCTATGGCTCATGCTAGCTACAGTGAGACCTCTGCACTCACGGACAGAAATGGCAACATGATACAAAAAACAAATAATAATAAATCAGCAAAAGAGTGGTCGTGCGGAGTAGGTTACTTAAAAAAAAAAAAAAAAAAATTTTTAATCAGGGTCTACAGCAGAGGAGATGATTTAAACAGTTCTCGAATAGCCGCGACCCCCCCCCTCCCCCCCCAAAACTGCCCGCACCTCTTGGGCCCCACGGTAAGCTTTCTGTTGAAAACCATAAAAGGCATTTAATTAGAAAGAGAAAGAGCTTTGTGCGAAAGAAAGAGGTATGGGGTGGGTGGAACCACCCCTCCCCTTCAACCACAGCCTCTGCAGGCCTCTTAAGTAGTCTGTTAAAAGGGAAGGTGTTGAGACCCTTTTTTTTTTTTTTTTTTTAACTCTAAAAGGCTATACATTTCTCCCAGGTGGAGTTTAAAAAGTAATGCACAGTGTCAGCTATGTGCATGTTTCTGTGTGTCAGCAAAGCATACAAGGATCTGTCGCCCTGCAGACACCGTGTCAGGCCCCTCCCATTATTAGCTTGCCTGCCGGCACCACAAAGCAGTTTCATATCACTCGAAGCAAGGACAGCTCACCACTGTGCACCTCACAACTTCCAGCCCTCATTTCCACAGCAGAAATGACAGAATGGCTTATGGTGTTTTTTCATCCCCCCCCCCCCCCCCGTTTAATGTCTGTGTGTGCGTGTGAGGTGTGCGTGCGTATGTATGCATCTGTGCATGCGTGTGTATGTGTTCATGTATGCATGCATACAGGCATGTAGGTTTGTATTTGTTATTGTGTACACTGTCCAGTGTCTGTGTAATATCTACAGTTCTGCAGCAAAATCAAAAAAAATTCTGAGCGTAAAGGCTTCTCAATGCTCTACAACTGAACTGTTAGCATTGAAGGGCTCTCCTGATAGCAAACGGGGGGAGTCAGTCCATAGTCACAGAACTGCCCGGCAGCGCAGAGAGACCAGGAAACGACAGCTCATCTCCAATCAGTGTTACACAATGCATTTAGCATTCAGCAAACGGTGTGCGTCAAAAAAAAAAAAAAAAAAGCTTACCTAGTGTGTATTTTTAGCGGTGCAGAGTAAGATAAGGCGGTGCGGTTTTAGCAGAGAAAAATGCCTCTGGTTTCGCTTGACGTCTGTGGCACCAGACCTCAGCCAGGGCCTGCCGGCCTGTGGGGCTGAGAGAAATAAAGCCACCAGCGCGTTCTCAGAAACGCATCCTGTTATCGATGTCCGCTACGCTACGGTTACGACAAACCCGATCGTGGCGTTCTGGCTGCACTGCGCAGATTCGGGGCTCTGTTTTTTGTGCTTGCGGCCCGTGGAAATATCTGGTTTCTGGGGTGTAAGAGTGAGACGCGTTTTTTTTCCCCACGTCCCAGAGTTTAAGGCTAAAAGTCAGTCTGTTTGGACCAGTGTCTGCTTCACAATGTGTTTTAATGTTGTAATGTAATGAATGTCATATCACCCAGAAAGCTACAGCTTCCTGACACCCATACTGCATATACCACTGCCCCCCCATGCACACGCACACGCACAAACACACACACACACACACATACGCATGCACACACACACACACACATACACTCACATACACTCACGCACAAACACACTCACACGCACACTCACACACATACATGCCTGCATACAGGCACACACACACACAAGCTCGCACACAAGCACACACACGCAGACACATATATGCATGCACACAGGCACACGCACGCAACCACACACACACACACACACACACAAAGACATACACAATACCTAAATCATTCATTATGCACGGCATATTGCAACTATTGTTTAAAATACTTTGATTGATGGCATGATTTTCATTGGTTTTTCTTTTCTTGCTTGTTGTAATGGAAAGTTGGTCTGAGGTGTGAAGTTGATCAGAGCATCAGTGTGGTTTCTGCGCTGAGAGAGGGAGGAGCTGCAGGCCAGTCTTCCTATGCAGCTCTGGTCTGTGTAGAGCTGAATATACAAGGCCATATATAATATACAAATTAACCTCAGCAAAGGAGACTGAAACAAACAAACAAACAAACAGAATAAAATGCTTTTGCTTACCTAACATGCCAAACAGTGTTTTTTGCAACCTATGAGATGAAATCAGAGTGAAAACAAATGGTGTGCATGAAAGATTATTCTAATAATTAGTTGTTCAACTGGCAAGAAGTGATATGCAGAGTGACTTAGGAGGCTGTAATGGAAAGATACCTGTACTCTACAGTAGTTTATTTTAAGAGCTGAAAGTGCAGTGAAACTGGTACAGAGCCTCTAATAATAAGTCAGACCAAAAGAGTTAAGCATACAACCGGTCTGATATATGCCTGTACTGTTCTTAAAGGTCCTCCTAAAACCACGGCGCTTGGTGAAGTATGCTTATTGAGCATAATTTACAAGCGCTGATTACAGCATTGGTTGTTTTTTTATATTTGTGTTAATTGTGTATTTTGTTGTGAACCCAGAGCACTAAATTGGGGGGGGGGGGGAGGTTTTCATGCAGGTACAGTGATTGTTCAATAAGAGCAAGGAGAAGTCACATGACCTCTTACATGGGTGAACCTGTGGCATTGAGCGATGAAGCCATACCTCACTTCGGGCGCTCTGCATGCTCAAAACAGCCCCCCCTCCCCCCTCCCCCCTCCCCTCCCCCCCCGGCCAGAAAATGACCTTTATTTGCGAAAGCTGAGACAGGCGTCGGTTCGAGTGGAGGGTGACGTGTCACTTCCTGTGGTGTGAGGCAGGGGGGGAGTAACAGCGCGGCGTTGGGCGTGACCCGCTGAGGTCAGACAGAAGCGCGATCAGAAACCCCGGTGGACTGAGCAGTGAGGATGTTTTTGCTCGTTCGCTGCTCGTGTCTTGCGCTTGTAGTTAATTCTACGATTCTGCTCGTTTCGCGACAAACTGGTTTCGTTCACGTTATCCCAAATGGCCGACCGTATCCTAAACCCCATCCGCTAGCAGCCTGCAGCTTTGCTATTGCTGAGGCTATTAAAAAAAAACACAATACAACTTATAATTTAAACAGCAGAATGGCCTTTGAACCCTGAATGGCCGGTGGCAACAGCAGATGTCCAGGAGATTATACTGTTCGCCATTTCCATCGGTCCATGTCTTCAGTACCGTAGACTGAGACTGTGCTACGAGCTGCCCCTTTTAGTTCCTATTAAAGAGCTAAAAGGCTAATCAGTGCTCGTACTGCACAACATGTCCGTTTCCTTTCAAAACAGCGTCTACTGAGGTTTTGTGGTGGGCTAGCTTGTTTTGCACTGCTGGTAGATCACAGAAATATATGCTAGAGCTAACCTTTGCTCTATAAAGTTTGTTGTCTCCGGTGACAAAGGCAGTCTTCAATATCTTTTTGCCTGCAGTGTCTGGTGCAGCTACTGAAGTCAGCACACCCAGGATTATTATTATTATTATTATTATTATTGTTATTACTATTGTTTTTGATGTTATTATTATTATTATTATTATTATTATTATACCAATTGTACGTAGAGGGAAATACTGACCTGGCAGGGTGGATGAGTCGCTATATGCTTTATAACGTGTAATAACTAAGTATAAAAATGTAGAAGACTCACAAAACAGTATATAAAAATGGATGAAATCTGAAGAGGAGGCTTCAGCAAAAGTATTTATTGTGATGATTTATTGTACAAAATGTTCAAAATTCAAGGCAAACAAATGTTTTGGTCACAGATCATCACCAGCAGACCGTCACTAGGTGCCCCTGGAATAATATTTCCAAAAATCACGTGTGATACAATATTGTTTTTTGTTATTATCTGGAAAAAGCATGTGGTACTCATGCAGCATAAAGTGTTGTCGGGAACACTTAACCAGTGGGGTGATGGGCAGAGAAGGAGTTCAGTTTCTTGCTGCATAATATCCCAGCCCCCCCCACCCTTCATCTTGTAGCAGCATATACAACATGGGTGTCCAGCTCTTCCCTCCTCCTGGGTTTCTTCCTGTTCTGAGCAAAATTCAATGCCGCGTAATTCAGTGTTTCTGGGTCTTCATCCTGGAAATGGAAACATACTGGCACTTTAGACAGGGAAAGCAGTCTTTCCACAAGACATAAGCTTACTATCACAGATATTTAAATATATATATATATATAATATAAATTATTATTATTATTATTAAGTCGTAGTAGTAGTAGTATTGCTGTAGTGAGCATTTGTATGCAAACAGATTTGTAAACGTTATAGTGTATAGAAATATACTATATGACAAACTACATTTAGAGTATAGTAGAACCTCAAGAGAACAGAACCCCAACTGAACAGGGGCTGCAACAAGAAGCCCGAATTTGCAGTCATTCTTTGTCAAGCCTGAAACATTGCTGAACACTTCGATAGTTCAAGTAAATATCTACTGTATATGGGACGAATCGTATCTTCTCATTGACAAACGCTCTTGTGCATGAAAGTGGTAAGTACGAGATGCTAGCTGTGTTGCTAACGTGCTGCACTTTTCCATCAGAACCATTTTCCCAGATTTTAAACCAGTGAAACTTACCACCCGTTTGTTGTCTGAGTTATGCTGAGAAGCTTTCCCTGTAAGGCCAAAACATGGAGAAGAAAGGACAGAGAGCCGATTTAATGACCGGATCTAAAAATTTAACATAAGTTAATTTTTTTTTTTTACACAACTCAAGACTGTGTTTAACACTATGCATACTAGCGCACAGTAGCTTCACAGTGTCCAGTGGTGATAAAAATCCAGGTTCAGAAAGTGGAAGTCCTTCCCAGAATTCAGTTCCAGTCACCCTAGATTTGCGCAATGGCACAATTCTTCTGCCGTGACATTGACGCAATTAGTGAACTCAGCTGGGCTGACTTCATAGGGTGGAAGCAACACACGACGGGACTTTTAACTTTCTCAGCCCTGGACCTTTTCCCCCTCTTGACAGTGTCCAGATAATAGTGTTGCATGTATTAGCTGGATCATATTTGGGGCAGCGGTAGGGTTCACTCCCTCAGTACCACCTGTGTTACGCTTTATTTGTACCTGTCCCAGCGACTCTGCAGACCAAGACGAAAATCACCACGAGCTGTATTGCACTCACTCCTCCCAAGGCCCAGAGGATGGGAAAATGAGAGACACATACACTTTCTTCGCAATGTCCTGCATGGAGAACAAAAAAAAAAACACATAATGAAACCTTTTTTTCTGTTCACCAGAACATTTGTTCATTGCAGTCCGGAGAAGGTTGTAGCAAAAAAGACTGAGGGAAAAAAAAGGATTCAGAGGAGAAGGACTTGAGAATGAACATGTGAACTGACAAAGACTTTGTTGGTTACGATGGACTTCAATACAGTACAGATCTGTGGTGAAGATCAGTCTTATTCCTTTTGTCACTTCAATCAGTGTCATTGGAGAACAAACAAAATGATCTTGTTAAACATACAAGTAATTCCAACTCAGATGTTATGGAAACTATACAAAAAGCATGATTACATTATTATTTGAAATGAAACAAAATTTGGTGAGATTTTACAGAGCTCTAGTTTTCTTGGAGACTTTTGTAGCCTGGTTTCAGGTAAACTCAAATGCTCATGATTGTATTAAGGAGAAAAGAAAAACCAATTGCTTGACTCTACCTTCTTCTGTTGTTGTCGGTGACATCTGTCCTATTCAAAAATTTAATGAGAGATAAGAAATTAGGCACACGACGATCATATCAAATTCATGGTTCATCATACAAAATTAATGACAACAAAAACAACATTTGCCTTTCAGGCATAACATGGCACATGCAGTAGGATACCACATATCAGTTATAAAACCATTCCTCAAATTAAATGAAATTAAATTCAGGTTAAGCAAGCTAAATAAAATTGAAATAAGTTAATTTTATCAATTGTGAACTACAATTTTTAGGTTAAAGCAAAACATATGACTTGAAGTAGCATACATTACCTTAAGTGGGATTATTTTTTATAGTTCTTTTATTTTTATATAATATTAAATCATTTTTATCACATAATATTTCTTCCTTTGTTTATTTATTTTAAAAATGTACAGTTGTAAGGTTTATAATTAAAATTTATAATCATTTATAGGGGTAAATTAGCTAGGAATAGGTAAATTACATACATGTCAATAGATCATTACATAGAAAAAATTCCCTCTGTTCCAGTATTCACACACAGACTTCCACTGGCCCTTTATTTAGTCGCTGCATTATCCAATAAATAATATAATTTTTTTCTTAAGGCACTGAAAAGGTAATATCACAAAACTTTTTTTTTAAATGTCATGTTTTATTGAGCACTTCCAATCATCAGTGTGTATATTGCGGCACTTTCTGGCAATCACCCAGTCGATTAATAATAATAATAATAATAATAATAATAATAATAATAATAATAATAATAATAATAATACTGTAATAACATTTATACATATGTATTAACTGGTAATGACATAAACCAAAATGTGAGATGGCAAAAACAGTTAGAAGTTATAAAAATATGTTCACTGTAATAGCAGTATGACGTGAGAAATGTCTCGTTTTCAACGGAAAGCATTTCCAGTTGTGCTGCTTTCTTCATTAAAATACACAATATTTTATAGAACCCATTAAAGATAAAACCTGCGAAGCCAGGATTTTATTTTTTTTTTCCTCAGAACTAAATTCTGCTTAGGAAGTGAATTGTTCTTGTTTTGCCATGCAGCCTGGACATCACCAAACTGTACAGTGATTTTTTTTCAGTCTACTTCTCATTACCCTTCCAGCATGTACATTTGAATACATTTCTATAAAATCTGCTAAATTATTACCTTGCTCAGGGGCGTTTATTCAATATTTAATAAATCTGTAATACATTTAATGCAGCTTAATATTAATATTAAATATTCATGTAGAACTTTGTCTTCTTTACCTTCAACCTCCACCCGTGTTGCACTGTCGAAGACCAATTTGGATGTCGTCATTTGTCCACAGAAATACAGACCAGAGTCCGATAAATCCACGTTTATAATTTCACAGTCGAAACTGCTGTTGGTCCAGTGCAGTTTTATATGTTCTTGGCGGAATTTGTTGTGATGTTTAACTTCTGAATGACCACCATCATACACCGAAAAGATGCACAGGGGCACCGAATCGTTTGGCCCGTGCCTGAACCACCCCATGTAGCCCCCGGCGCCGCTCATGCGGAAGGAGCAGGGCAGCCTGACGTTGTACCCACGCTTCGCTGCCACGGAGTGGACCTCAGCGAGCAGCGCTCTGCCGATCAGGCCTGGAACCCAAAAAACAAAAAACAAAACCACTTCACTCATCCAGGCTTGGATCATTGCTTGGATCATTGCATTCCTTGCCGTGCCAGTACTTAGATTTAGCAACCGCTCTCACCCAGGGCCGCTCTCGTTCTTTTAACGTAAAATCCATTCGGACCGCTGGATATTTACTAAATATATAATATCTGGTACATTACATTACATTACATTACATTGCAGGCATTTAGCAGACGCTCCTATCCGGAGCGACTTACACAGTTTTTTACAAAGCATTTACATCTATGCAGCTGGATGTATACTGAAGCAATGCAGGTTTGGTACCTCGCTCAAGGGTACGACGGCAGCGTCCTAGTGGGGACTGTCATTAAACATCCGTGAACTGAATATTTACTGATGCTTACTCAGGTGAAGAACGCACTTCATGCCCTGCAGCTCTGAGGGCAGCTGTGAATTTGCAGCAAGCATCCAGTCAGAGGTGTCCCATGACACAAAACAACCTGATTGAAAAGTCAATAGTGCCGCATCCAGCGTAGAGCAAGGCTGGCACTTTTAAGATACGGTGAATCTAAAAATCGGCATTGCCACAGCGGGGCATGCGTTGGATTAAAAACCCACTTACTCGTGCCGTAGAGCATCAGGACAGAGATGTAGGTCCTTGCCATCCTGCGCCTTGCTGTAGTCTGTCAATCCCAGGAGCTCTTTCAGAATACCGCACAAATAAATGAAAAGACTGTTCATTATGAACAGAACACTGGAAATAAAGAACCAACAGTGACTGCACAGACTTTTTTATTTCACCACAAGGCCACACCCTCACATTTCCGGCTTATATTTAGATACAGACATCAAAATCAGGCTTTAAAAAAAAAGATAAAAGATTTAGAACAGGGAAGTTTGTCTCAGGTGGAAACCTAAAACAGCACTTGGTTGTCTTTTTTTATTTTTTACTTGTTGCAGTCACTAACCGAGGCTACACTTGCTCAGCATGCTGGAGTTACATTACCTGCAGTGTGTCTTATGAATATATGAAGCCATCCCTTTGTCTTGCTAAAGATGCCAACATGTGTTCTATACTCTGTAAAGCCTAAATGTGATTTTAATAAAGGAATTAATTAGTGCACTAAGCCATTTTCCCCATTAAAGGGTCAAAGAGTTTAACTTAAAAGTTGAAGACCAGTGAATGCTTGAACGGATTGAGCCACCCTAGGCCGAACCTTCTTGGCAGTCTTGTTTTCTCACTGGAGTCAGCTCAATCGAGCAAACCGAACGAGTAGGTTTCACGCTTTGGTAGCGGGTCTCAGGGTCGGTCCTTCGTCTGCGCGCTGCGATGAAAAGCAGAGAGAAATTAAGCGCGTGAAAGCGCCGGGGCTTTCACTGATTTCCTTTTATTTCACACCGCAGAAGGAAAGGTCGCCTTGTGGTGCGACGCCGTGCTCGGTGTGTGAAGCAAGCCCTGTGTGCTTTAGCTTGTACATCCCCCACTCTGTGTGTTTGGGCCTTTAAGTTAAACAGTAATCTACATATTAATTACATTACATTACAGGCATTTAGCAGACGCTGTTATCCAGAGCGACTTACACAACTTTTACACAGCATTTTACATTGCATCCATTTATCCAGCTGGATATATACTGAAGCAATGCAGGTTAAGTACCTTGCTCAAGGGTACAACGGCAATGTCCTTACCTGGGAATCGAACCTGCGACCTTTCGGTTACAAGCCCAGTTCCTTACCCACTGTGCTACACTCCGTCCGACATATTCAATTATGTCTCATTCTCTACCTCATACACAATGCAATGTACGTATAATAGAAACATTAGGGTCTTTCATATTGCATTGCTGTGTAGTGACACTGTGAAATTTCCTGCTCTGGCTTTTTTTCTTCTTCTTAAAAAAATAATCTGAATGTGTTTGTAGGAGCCTATCCAACTGAAGCACCATAACATGACATAATATGACATAACGTGTCATGTTACGTTATATCATGTTATAGTGCTTTAGTTGTTCACGTTCTAAGATTTAGAACAGGATAGTCTGTCTCAAGTGGAAAGCTAAAATGACATGACTTGACATGACTTGACATGACATGACATGACATGACATAACATACAATAACATAACATGATGACGAGAACAGGCCATTCAGCCCAACAGTGCTCACAGTGCCATTTTCCTGCCACTGAAGTGTACCTAGTGCTCAGTTTAGGTTCACTTTCGTGGTGGGAAGCACCGGTTCTCAGCGCGGTGAAATGGGCTCCCGGTTCCTCAGGATTCCTGGCCTTGCCAGAGCTAACTTTGACGGCCACCATTTTTTTTTCCAGAACACAATTCCTGTTTAAAAATGAACCAGGAGTTTTAATCCTAATGTGCTGTTCTGATCATTTTGGCAAAAATCTGGTTTGGTGATGCCTGAGACAGCTGATACTACTCAAAAAATACTACTCAGAGCTGGACACAGGGAGATGCGGGAATTCCGGATTACACCGGGTTTTATCGATATACGGAGACAGCGTTTTCCAGCCCAAGAAAATAAACACACGAAAAAGCCTTCGCCCGTCACCCTCGCAGGATCTGGGTGAAAATAGAAAAACTAAAACCAAAAAAAACGATAGCTTTTCAGCTGGCTCTGCCCTCAGCGTGCACTCCCCCTCTCTCTCTCTCCGACACGCAAGGGGATTCCTGGGCTCAGACGCCTATACTGTGAAAGAAGCACACGTTTAAATCCTGGACTGATTCATTACACGATCCAGGTGTGTGTGTGTGTGTCTGCTTAGCCAGTAGGCCCGGTCCTCTAATTGCCCTGAGGTCCTCTCGCCAAGCCGAGGCCTGCCACAGCGACGCACTGCGATCCATCCATTGTTTTTGGCTCAGGAAAGAATCTGCATGAAACCGTAATGCTAAATGCTCGTACAACGCCTCCGCTCGCATAGTCTTGCAGAGTGCATCTCATTGACAGTTATTCATTTCCACTAACAGTCAATGTTGTATGTATAGCAGGTTGTGCCTTTAAAATAGGCCTGACGAGGGCCTGGCTGTAAAAATGTGATGAGTGTATTACCATTGTTCTGTGGTAAATAGGCAATCTATCTCAAAAGGCAGTTTGAACAATATCATTCCGCATTATGCTAAAGGTCTGTGATTGAGTTAGCAAGGTCATGATTTGATTTGTCAACAGTAACTGGCCACTGGTTTCTAAGCAAAGCACATCCCTGGAAATTAGAAAGACGTACCTCACATCATGATGTCACCCTAGTAAGTCTCATGGTGCCATGAGTTTTTGAGTTTGAAAAGTATGTCCAGGAGAACAGGTAACCGTTAAGCCATCTGCATCATTTAAAACATGAATGAATGAATGAATCATTGCATTTTGATAGCACTTTTCCGAACATTCGAAGTGCTTCACAGTGATGAGGGGGAACTCACCTCACCCACCACCAATGTGCAGCACCCACCTGGGTGATGCACGGCAGCCATTTTGCACCAGAACGCTCACCACACATTAGCTAAGGTGGAGAGTGAGAGTGCATTTTTTTTAGCTAATTTTAATCATGTTAGCCAAATAAACATGTAAGCAAAGGCACACTTACAGTTATTAAATATGGTGAGCATAAGTCAAACAGATCTATATACAGTATGTACTGTACAGCCACACTCTCACAAGCAATTAACTGCATTTGCAGCGGAATTATACACAGCTCTGAGTTTTGTGGCTTGATGCTCATGCTGTAACCCGCCCCCTGGTGTCAGGTGCTGGGAATGCACCCGTTCTCTAAGGAAGAGTGGTGAACATGTACTCAGCTGCTGTGTAGCATTAATCACACTGGACCCATTCTTTTGCATTTCACAGAAATCTCTGTGTTTTGTGACCATGATTCATATTATAATGTAATTTTGTCAAACGCTTTGAAGGTAAAGGGGAGCAGGAACTGTGGTGTCGGGAATGGTAGTTCATTTATTTTGTTTGTTCTTTTTTCATATGGGAGGAACCCTCAGCTAGACTGAGAAAGAGAGCATCATATACTACAATGCAGCCCGCAAACAAACAAGATGGAGGGAACCATTTAATGTTTTCTCAACGTTGGGGAGGACGTGTCCCCCCCCCCATGTCATCCTAAGACCTTCATCCATGGGTCAGGGCAGTCATGAGTAGAGGGTGAACCCTGATAAACAGCTCTATATCAACAGCTCTATATCAACATACGGTATTAGCGAGAGCTAATCCAGTATAGACAGGTAATAGAAATACGGGAGTCCCCACCTTGTCTGGGACAGTCGTGATGTCACTTTCCTGGTAGAAAACATAGAGGAGCTCCACCAATCAGAGAGTACGTCGGGAGTAGTGACAGAACAACAATTCTTGGAGGTCGTCTCTGGCTTTGCTGCTGGGATACCTGCAAGCACTGCAATGGAATAGCCAAAAAGTATCTACCAATCAATGTCATCGTTGTTGTACTGGTTGTTACCAATGTCCATAATTGGTGGAGCTCCTCCCTGCCATCTATCGTGACTGGCTCATCCATTTTTTTCATCAGCCTTGATGTGTTTCCATTGGCTGAGCCTGATCCCAGGCATCCTGCCTGCCAGCTCTATAGAGGTACTACACTGTATCAGTTTGTAATCAAGCAAAAGTGTGTACCAGATATACCTGTTTATATATGTTTACACTTTGCCAATTAAAGAAAGGCATGTGCCATTATCTCATTTGGTTCTGATTGTATTTTATACCTGACAGGGAAAGGCAATTTTCCATATATGAACTTACTTGTATGCTAACTTTTAAAAACATTTTTTTAGCCCTTCCATTTTTCTCTTCCTTGTTTAAGGGTTTGGTTCATGTGAAGTGATTGGCTGACAGCGGTTACATCAGCCAGTCACCACAGATGGCCACTGGTTCTGACCTATTTTTCGCAAGATGTTTCCCGTTGATACCCTTGTGTTTAGACCTTTCTCTTCACACTTCTCATTGTGTTGTCACCTTTGAGTGCAGCAGATAACAAAACAAAGAGCTTCCAAGAAGATGAGGGCTGTCTGCTTAATCCTTTTCTACCTCACTGAAATTTGTAAGTGAAAAATCTAAATGATTAAATCGAAACATATTTTTAAATTTGCAACAACAAAAAAAAAACAAAAAAAACAAACAAAGATACACATTGAAAAACAGACTATTTCTAAACTTAGGAAGATATTTAATGCTGAAATATTCAAGAGAGGGAGAACACGGAATGATTTTCGTCCCCCCGCATAGATGTGATTCTCTTTCATATGTCATTTTTAATGCATTGTATTGCAAAATGTCATATGTGAAATAAGAAAATACCATCAGCACATTGCTACACCTGACGAAGACCGAAATGGTCGAAACGTTGTCACTGCTCACGGATTTTAGTTAAATAAAAATCACTTGGGAGCGTAATAGCAGTGTGGTAGTATTTTCTTATTTTGCATTATTCTTCTTTTTTTTACCAGGCACCTGTGCTAAATTTTGGATGCGCGTATGCCTTTATTATTGAAATGTCAGATGTACTCATAACTGTGATAATATAATGTGATAACTTTGTGCTTTTTCCAGATGGCCAGCTTTGGAAGAGTGTAGATCAGCCCGACGTGCTGGTGACAGCACAGCTTGGAGACACTGTGACCCTCCCATGTTTCTACTCTGCACAAGAAGTGCCCAATATCAACTGGTTCAAGCAGCCTCTTCGACAGAAGCCTCAGCTTGTAGCAATAATAATAAACTCTGAATCAGATGCTATATTTGTAAATGAGTTTAAAGACAACACACGCTTCAGTGCTAAAGCAGCAAAGGGGGTCTTTAATCTGATTGTGTCAGGAGTAGAGTCGTCTGATTCAGCAACATATTACTGCGCTATTTCGCGCTACAGTGAGATGAGCTTTGGAGATGGAACCACTTTAATGGTGACGGGTAAGTTTGAACCTTTATTACTTTTTCAATAGCTTAATTTGGTGTTGTCATTTGCCATTCTACAGTATAAAGTGCATGCTATGGATATGTTTATTATATATGTAAATATATTTTTTTATTTTATTTTTTATTTTGTTTTGTTTTTGGAGAAATGTTATTAAAAATATACCTGTGCAATTTTAAATGACCACCCATGAACCATCACGCTGATATTTATGACTTTATCAGACTCTGTTAAAGGTGATGTTTTAGTCAAACACAGGTCTGTAATTTTATATTTGCACCAATGCTCTGAAAGAAAATGATATTGAAGGACAATTTTTTATCATGTTGTTAACACTCCCATCACTCTGTATTCAATCTAATAGCATAGTGTATCTCATTACATAGTAAGCATGCATAATTTCAAAGGCTAAATATACTTTTATAATTATACTAGAATCTGCCATATGTTTCATTAATTTTTAAATATTTTTTTCAGTCATTCAACAAGCAGGCATTCAAACATGATTCTATAAATACCATAGCACAGATTTTGTATTTGTCTATTTTCTGAAGTTCCAGTTTGCATGTCTTTTTTTAGTGATAATAACTATAAGGTAAGGTAAGGTACTGTAATCTTTATTATCCCCGAGGGGCAATTTGTTGCTATTTCTGCCCTGGTGGAACATTGATTTATAAACTAATATTTAATTTCATACAATGGCAATAGTTTCTAGTATGGTATAATTGATCCTTTACAGTCTCATCTTTGCATGTTTTTGTGTATGCCGAACAGTTCTGAATTTATACACTGGAAGCATTTCCAAACACTGCCACAGCATTGGTTTGGGTCATAAAATCGTAAAACGTAAAATTGTCATAAAATTTAAGTGGGCGACATTTTTCACCCAACTGGAAGAAGCTTCCTTTTAGCTGCCGCGTCAAAGAACACGCGCTCGTTAACTTCTAACTGCACATTTTAAGCGAGGTTCCAAAATTTATATTCCATTGAATGGTGGTGGGGGGGGGCATGGTGGTCCGGCCTGGGCCTTTTCTATGTTCTGCCCGTGTCCGTGTGGTCCAGGTACTCCCGTTTCCACAGTCCAAACACGTGCAGGTAGGCTAATTGGAGACTAGATTGCCCATGGGTGTCAGTATCCTGCGATAGATTTGCAGATACATATTTTTTTATTTTATTTATTTTATTTAACCATTATTTAACCGGGAAAACCCAATTGAGATTGAAATCTCTTTTGCAAGGGGGACCTGACACGAAACACACAGTTACCCAACAAGACTTACACCTAACAAAATGTACAAACAATGGGAGGAAAGATTTTACTTTTTCCTTACAAACAGTAGGAAAAATATATTATTCTGTTACAAGTTCATCGCAGTTGCTTAATTGCTGGTACATAATACAGGAAGCTACAGTAATTACAAATTACACATGCATATCTTGTCTTAAAACTATGCTACGCATCCTATTTGCCTTGTGAGTGTAACCGAGTATATTCGGTAGACTCTTCTTAAGCAAATGCTCAAACCTAAATAATACCAAGTTAAGTCATACAATGTTTTCCAAAAGACAATTCTGTGTATTTTAATGAGTATGAACCTTTTACAGGGTCAGAGTCACACAGCAGGACAGTAGTACTGCAGCAGCCCGAGTCTGAGTCAATGCAGCCAGGAGACTCTGTGACTCTGCAGTGTACAGTACACACTGAGACCTGTGCAGGAGAACACAGTGTGTACTGGTTCAGACAGAGCACAGGAGAGTCCCCTCCAGGAATCATTTACACCCATGGAAACAGAAGTGATGAGTGCCAGAGGAGCTCTGGGGCTGTGTCTCCCACACAGAGCTGTGTCTACAACTTCCCCAAGAGGAACCTCAGCCCCTCTGATGCTGGGACTTACTACTGTGCTGTGGCCACCTGTGGGGAGATCCTGTTTGGGAATGGGACCAAGCTGAATGTTGAGGGTAAGCTCATTTAATCTCAAGTACGTTTCAATACCACACTTAATATTGGTCCATATTTGCAGTGCATCCAGGTATTGCAAAATGCTTAGATTCTAATGTATTTTTGATGTCATTACGTATCCACTTCATTTTTTAAATGCTTGGCAAATGTTTGTATTTCAGGAGGTGAATATGCTGCACAGTTATCCAGGTTTGTCTGGCTGTCAATCATAAGGACTGGAGTCCTGTGTTGCGTCTTGCCGATATTTATCCTGACCCATTGCAAAAAGGCATGAATAATAATGCTACTATGGGCTTTCATATCATTTAATCAGCCAGTGAGTCATATTCATAATAATATCTCCTTCTACCTATTCTTTTTCTTCTCCCTTATTATTATGATTGTTATTATTATCATCGTCATCATCACCATCACCATTATTATTATTATTGTTGTTATTGTTATTATTATTGTTATTTCCAAGACAGATTCCATATGCAAATAAACCAAGTGTATTAATCCTCATGTGCTGTTCTGATCATTTTCGCAAAAGCCTGGTTTTATGACACCTCAGACGCCTAATATTAAAAAAGTGGTACAATTCAAATGAACTGCAGTCATTTGAAATGGTTATGATTATGTTCATGATACTCTAAACTTTTTGTGCGAAGTCAGTTATTGAAACCCCACCCCTCCCACTATTACAAAGATTCACAAATATCATGATAACTCTCCTGATCATCTTTCACAGTGCTAACATAATTGCCATCATCATCATCATTGTAATCATCATCATCATCATCATCATCATCATCATCTTTTTAAATAACATTTTTTCCACCTTATTCCAAACAATAAACAAAATGATTTGAGTGTACAAATGTGACGAGTTTTTATTTATTTATGATTGTTCTGTGGTAAATAGTCTCAGACTACAGGAACGCTATCTCTGAAGGCAGTCTGAACAAGTTTCATCGAGCATTATGCTAAGGGTCTGTGACTGAGTTGGCTTGAATCGCTGCTTACAACTGACGCCCTACCCACACAAGATCACGTTTTGATTTGTCAGCAGAAGTGATAGGCCTGTGGTTTCTAAGCAAAGCACATCTCTAGAAATTGGGAGGACTGACCTCACTTCAGAATGTGGCTAGGCTTATGGTACCATAAGGTTTTGAGCTTGAATTGTATTCCAAGAAAACAAATAACTATATATATATATATATATATATATATAACAACCTATCCACATTTACACCGGAAATGAACATGCAGGTCTGAGTCAAGGTCACTTAGCAATGGATGTTTTTTTGGGGATGTTAATGTTGTCACACGCCCCCTAGTGTCTGGTGCTGGCAATGCACCCATTTTTGTGACCCTGTACTTTGGTACCGTTTAACAACAAAAAGTACACGGTCACAACCCTTCCTCAGAAAATTGCTCCATCCCCAGCATCAGACACTAGGGGACCCATTCTTCTGAATTTCACAAAAATGCCTGTATTTTGTGACCATGATTTACGCTATAATGTATTTTGTCAAATAGCCAAAATACAATTTGAACAGAAAGGACTGCAGGTAGTATGGTTGTGGAGGTGGTTTGGGTAACATGGGGGGAACCCTCAGCTAGGTTGAGAGAGAGAGAGAGCATACAAAAACTGCAATGTAGCCTACAAATCACTAATGTGTATGATTATTAGGCTGCATTGACTCTTCTGAGTGTGTACTGAACACTGCACCTGGAAATCTTAAGCTTCTTTGCAATTTCTTGCAGGGAATAACCTTCTTGCCACAAAACATTAATGTTTACTTGGCCCCGTACAACTAAGCCTAGCATTTTATTCTTTACCATACTTCTTGCAACTGTAATGCCTATTTTGCTTGCACTTGAGACTAAAAGTATTAGGATTCCTGTGGTTTAACAAAAAACCAAAAACCAAAAAAAAAAACTAAGGTAGATAATATTTAATTCAATTCAATTACTCAGTTCTACTGGTTGTTGCCAATATATTTCCTCATTGGTGGAGCTCCCCCCCGTCATCTCTATTGTGACTGGCTCATCCATATTTTATTAGTCTTGGTGTGTTTCCATTGGCCGGGCCTGATGTCAGGCATCCTGCCTGCCAAATTTATAGAGGGACTACGCTGTGTCAGTATGTAATCAAGCGAACGTGAAATGTAGACAAAAACTGTAGATATACCCGTTCACATATGTAACACTTTGCCAATTCAAGAAAAGCAGGTGCTGTTATCTTCTTCGATTCTGATTGTATTTTATCCCTGCCAAGCAAAGGCAGTTTAAATATATAAACGTATTTATGTAGCAACAGTTTCCTTAGTCCTTTTATTTTTCTCTTCCTGGTTTGAGAGCTTTGTTCATTTCAAACCCCTCCCAGTTAAGTCGGCCAATCATATCAGATGGTCACAGGCTCTGACCTACCTTTGCCACCAATCACGCTTAGATATTTGTGTATTTAGGCAATTCACTTCGCATTTATCATTCCGTTGTTACCTTCGAGTGCAGGTTCAGCAAAAAATACAAGGTGCTTTGAAGATGAAGGCTCTCTGCGTAACCCTTCTCCTCCTCTCCGAAGCGTGTAAGTGCAAGATCTAAACGACAGAATGTTTAGATAATCAGAACATTTTTTAAATGAGAAAATACATGACATTCACATTGAATACAGACTATTTTTGACCTTAGTATTCCAGGCTGATATTCAATAGAGACGTATTAAGAGAGGGAGAATTTGTAAGATGGCAGTGAGAAATGACTTTCATTCCTGCTCACGCATGTCATTGTCTTTCTTGTGTCATTTTTTTTTTGGTTTATTCATCAGGGAAAATGTACAATTTTAACATTAATTTCAGCAATTGAAATCTGATGAACTATAACAGATATAGCTAAAAACTCATTTCCATCCTGCTGTCTGTATTGTAAAATGTGATCTGTAATGGTAACTGAAATAATTTGAATGCTCTGTACCAGGATGTCCAAACTTATCCGAAAATGACCAGTGGGGCTGCAAGTCTTTGTTTTAGCCCAGCACCGAGACACTTGATTCTACTCATTAAGGTCTTGATTAAAGACCATGATTAGTTAATTAGTTAAGTCAGTTGGTGCAGTCCTTGCCCTTTTTGGATAAGATTGGACACCCTTGCTCTATGTCTTTTCCAGATGGTCTGCTTGGGAAGAATGTTGATCAGCCTTACGCGCTGGTGAGAGCTCAGCTTGGAGACACTGTGACTCTCCCATGTTTCCATGCTAAAGATTTTGTGTCCTGTGCCAGCTGGTTTAAGCAGAGTCTTGGAGAGAAGCCCCAGATTGTAGCAATAACAATGAACCCTGAATCAGATGCTATATTTTTCAATGAGTTTAAAGACAGCACGCGCCTCAGTGCTAAAGCAGCGAAGGGGAGCTTTAACCTGACTGTGTCACGAGTAGAGCTGTTGGATTCAGCAACATACTACTGCAGTATTACGCACTTCAATGAGATCAGCTTTGGAGATGGAGCTACTTTAATGGTGACGGGTAAATATGAATCTTAATTCCATGTTTTATACTTTTTTTCTTGCTCAGGATTTTTTTAAAGGTGAATTTAAATTTTTTTAAATCCTAAGAAAGCTGATCTTTTTTGTTTGTATGGTCACTCAAACTCTGCTTTGTGTATTCATGATTTGGTTAAGCATTAAGAAATATAGGTATATTAACATTTTTTATTATTGGTGATACTGTATGTTACAGTATTATTTTTTTAAAGTCATTTATACAAAGTCACAAATAGACATTTTCTTGTTATATGAATGGGCATATATGAATTAGAATACAGCTAATTGATATTACTAAGTTAATTGTTATAGTGTTAGTACAAAATCAAATGCTGCATTTGCCTTTCAAATTACAGAAATGGAAAAATTGATTGAATCCATCCAGGCAAATATCCTGATATATAATTTTAGTTATTAAACTGAATTCTTTAGGTCCAGAGTCACAAGGCAGGACAGTAGTACTGCAGCAGCCCGAGTCTGAGTCAGTGCAGCCAGGAGACTCTGTGACTCTGCAGTGTACAGTACACACTGAGACCTGTGCAGGAGAACACAGTGTGTACTGGTTCAGACAGGGCTCAGGAGAGCCCCCTCCAGGAATCATTTACACCCATGGAAACAGGAGTGATGAGTGCCAGAGGAGCTCTGGGGCTGTGTCTCCCACACAGAGCTGTGTCTACAACTTCCCCAAGAGGAACCTCAGCCTCTCTGATGCTGGGACTTACTACTGTGCTGTGGCCACCTGTGGGGAGATCTTGTTTGGGAATGGGACCAAGCTGGACTTTGAGGGTAAGCTCATTTAAATGTATGTATGATTTAATAGCACAGTTAATATTGATTCACATTTGTTATTTAATTAATAAGGAAAATATTTAGATGTTAACATAATGTTGATTGTAGCAACATCTCGATTTCATTTACAATATCCTAAACAAATTTTTATATTTCAGGAGGTGAATTATCCAGGCTTGTGTGGCTCTCGATCATACGGACTGGAGTTCTCTGCTGCATCTTGCCGATATTTCTCCTGACCTGCTGCAAAAAGGCATGAATAATAATGCTAATATGGGCTTTCATATCATTTAATCAGCCAGTGAGTCATATTCATAATAATATCTCCTTCTACCTATTCCTTTTCTTCTCCCTTATTATTATGATTGTATATTATTATCATCATCATCATCACCATCACCATTATTATTATTATTGTTGTTATTGTTATTATTATTGTTATTTACCAGACAGACTCCGTATGCAAATAAACCAAGTGTATTAATCCTCATGTGCTGTTCTGATCATTTTGGCAAAAGCCTGGTTTTGTGACGCCTGAGACGCCTGATGTTACTGAAACGATGTAACACAATTCAGATAACCTGCAATCATTTGAAATGGTTATGATTATGTTCATGATGCTCTTACCTTTTTGTACAAAGTCAGTTATCACAGAAAGACTTTTGGAATTTTACTTTAGTCTTAAACTGTAAATACAAGCCACATTTCTTACATGTGTAACTGCTCGCTCTTTGTGAAGGAGTCATATTCTGGCCAGTCTGAGGAATCAAGAGCAGTCTTAGTGAAAATATACCCTGTGAAAAAAAACCCAAAAAAACAATACACTGCTCCTCCAACATCTGAACAGAATTAATACACATTGCACACATAAGATAACGGTAGTTGGAAAACACAAATTAAAATAACAGTAATAATGCGTTATCACTGCTATTGCCATTGACCTTTGTTTAAGAGGCCAGATGACCAAGAACTCAAATAACCTTGCAGAGGCAGGCTAGTAAGTTGATTAGTGTGAAGACCAAGAAGGACTGTGGCCCATTCAGTCCGAGGTGTTACCATTCAGTCTGAGGTGTATGTCTGTTCCACCCAGCATTGTGGTCAAGTGGCAAAGACACATTTGTGCCACACAGGAATGTCCGTTCCTGTGTGGAACTTTCAGTATCACACTGTGGTTTTTTTTTCTTTTTCATGAAATGTATAGACTTTCTTGTACGCATCACACTGTACATGGAAAGGTCCCAGCGTTAAATGTCTGATCAGTATTCAAGTTTCATTTTGTCGAACCTTACCTCAAAGTAAAGAAAAATTTGGAATGCTGACACTAGTTGCTTGGAGCTAATTTAAGCTTCTTGAGCTTGCCAGTGCTGTGTCCAGTTCGAAAGAGCTCCAAGGAGCTTTTAGAGAAAGTAGGAACCTGTGTCAGGGAGTAATGTAGCCCCACTCCTCCCACTATTACAGAAATTTGCAAAAATCATGATAACTCATCATCTTTGTTGTCATCATTATTGTCATCAGCACCACCACCACCTCATCATCATCATCATGGTCGTCATCATCATCATCATCCTCTTATAACTTTCTTTTAACCTGATTCAAGACAATAAATGATCTGACGAAGTGACTTAAGCATAATAATGTGCTGAGTGTTTTATCGCTGTTCTGTGGTAAAAAGGTATTCTCGACTGCCAGCAGGCTATCTCTAAAGGACGTTTGAACAACTTTCAGCCAGCACAAAGTTAATGATCTGTGACTGAATTGGCTTCAGTCACTGCCTACAATTGGGGCTGTACCCACACAAGAACCCACAAGTAACTGGCCACTGGTTTCAAAGCAACGCACAACCCTGGAAATTGGGGAGACTTGATCTCAGAATGTCACCTTGGTCGGGCTCATGGTACCATTTTGAGCCTGACCAGTATGTCTCGAAAACAGGTAACAATGAAGCCATTTCCACTATTTAAAAATATTCATAAGCTGAGGCACACTTACGGTTGTGGAATCCAGTGAACACAAGTGGAACAGAATTATATATGTACTGTACAGCCACACTCACACAAGCAGAATCATACATGGGGTAGTTGGTGTTAAAAACATTATTGAATAATAAGGGCTCTATTTTCCAGTATCAGTGTTGTATGGCATACGGGTGCAGTCAATGGCTCGACTCGAGGACCACAAGCGAGGACCACACCGTGCAAAATGCATGACACACCTGGAAACAGGGCTGGGAGACACTGAGTTAGGTTGTCACTTTTTTTTTTTTCTCCTTCAAAAATTGAGTCTGAACAAATCTCCTAAAGAAGAGAATTCTGTTTGCATTTGTTTTCGAATTTTCTTCCGTCAGAATTGAAACTTTGAACATCGGACTACGTTAACGCTTGTTAAAACTGTACACGAACACATTCTTGATCACCTGGAACTTAAAGGGGCGTGAAACCCTCTGTTTTAGTCAGTCCCCACCTATCTATGCAGTTTGAATAAATGCTACAATGGAGCAGCGGTGAAGAGGAGGGAGTTGAAGAGAGGGGTGAGAGGATGGGGTGAGTTGGGGGCGAGTGTAGCTCCCATTCGGACTGTAGCCAAGTCAACTACGACATAAGATTGACTGTAATACTAACATCAGTTTGGCATTTTCCCAATACGATCATACATGACCGCATGGCGAAGTATACGTTAACCCTGAAACAAAACAAGAAAATCTCTCGCTAGCAAGCAGACAAAATGGGCGGAGCTGGGGTGCTGACTTGCTTGCGTAGGATTTTTAAATTAGATGTGTACCACGTCTATGTTACGGATGTGGGCTGTTTCAAAATGAAACTTTTCTTCTTCCTGTGGCAGTGCATGGCTATTTTCATGCAAAAAATACAGTGGTGTGGCTTAGTTATATTTTTGCTTTTCTTTACAATGGGACTGATGTGATGCATGAAATAGATACAAGATACTTGGCTTTAGAACACAAAAAACATGACTGAGCATTCATTACTCCTTTAATTTGACGCATTGCAAGAGAGAAGTGTACACACTCTGTAGTGAAATTTCACAGCTTCTGATCGCACTTCTGAAAAAGTGAAAATTATTACAATTTTGCCGGGTCTCCGCTATTCAAAGTATCTTACAGTGAGCACCATGGTAATGACATTCTGTGACCATCAGTAATTTGAAATAAATTATACAAGCCATACAGTCTTCTTTGCGTGAAAATTATCATTATATGTAGGCCTAGAAAAATACTGGACAAAGCAATACCAGTAATATGTGTTAGACTGCTCAATTATGTTGGTATGATCTAATACATATACAAATTTATAATGATTATCACTTTCTTAACTGAAATGTGTATTATTTCTACATTTTTGTTTCATGTTGATATGACTTTGATTACATATTACCTTTATTATACCAAAAAAAGAGAGATTGTCGCAAAATATATATTGCAATAATCATCAAACTCTGTTTATAAAGGCAGTCTTTCCATAATGTGTATGAGTACTGTAGCCTATGATCCACAAAATCCTGGCTTTTGAATAGGCTATGATCATGCAACAATTGCATTGGAAATGTCTTAAATTAGCAATCCACTGTATGAATCCCTGCACTTTCCACAGTAGCTGTGGTCTTAGCAGACGGGCAGCGAAAGGTGCAAATGGCAGACATGACTGACCCAAAAATTCAGACGAGCTGCATTAAAATTGTACTGTGCTATGCCTTATTGACTTATTGACACACCCCCCCGCAGCCGCACCTTCCCGCCCACTTTGGCCCGCAACGAGTCACAAAATTATCAACTGGCTCAGGCCCGTCAAAATCTGCGAGAAAAATGACCATTTCGCCAGCGCGACAGCTTGCAACACGCCGTGCTCCAGCCAGAATGCACAGCACTAAGAGCTGTATGAAGAACAATTTCAAAAACAGCACTGTATTACAGTGCAGGGCATACATTTGCCCTCAAATGACACCAGGTCCAATGTAAGAGCCCGCTTGGGGTGGGGCAGGATTCAGGGCCCATTATGGTTGTTTTGGAAATTGGCCCACTATCAGTAGCGGTGATCAACAGTAAAATACAGCAAAGAAGACAATGGCCCAATTTAGATTTCGTATTCCACTTCCTGACTGTTCAGCCACTGATTCAAGCTTCTGCTTTAGATTATTCCCTTTTGATATTTTGCCTTGTCTTTGGAGTTCAATAGTTCAGTTCAGTTGAGTCATATGAAATTTGCAGCTACATCTTGCTTGTTTAAAACAAGGCTTTATGACTTATGAACTGATTCCTTGTATGTTTGACTTTTAGTTGGCTTGAATTTTAATTTTCTTTTGAAGTACTCACACACACACACACACACATACACATACACACATCAACACATAAACATACAACACAACATGGACACAAACACAAACACACAAAAGTAAAAACTACACACAGACGCACACATACATACACACACATGCACACATACACACAGACGCTATACAGGTGTATACATATGTCTGATCAGTGATTAAATGAGCCAATCAGGGACACCCAGATGTTGAACTATTGGTTTGGTGGAAGACACACTTCTCCCTCCTCTAATCAAATCAAATAAAAATGTGCAGCACACAGATGGCAGTGCCCTCTTTTGGTTAAAATGCTGAACTGACATCCACACTCATCATCCTTTTCATTATATTGAAGTTGATATTGTGTATTTACAATAAGAAGAGGTCAAAGGTCAAGGGGACACACATCAAGGTTACACTGCATGAGCGCATCCCCGCCCCCTGATGTTCTGTACTAAGGCTGGTACAAAATGGAGTCAGAGGAATGTCCCAGCAGGGGTCACATGTCAGAAGGTGTAGTTTCCAATGTGTGATTATTCTCAATGTAAAACTTTCTGAAGAACTCCACATGATTGCAATACATAAGTAATAGTAATAATAATAACAATAATAATAATAATAATAATAATAATAATAATAATAACTGTTATTATTATTAGACCTTTATCAACCAGAATGGTCTGTTGAGAACAACTTGTCATTTACAGTGACAACCAGACAAGGTCATAATACATAAAATAAAAATGGAAATAATGACAAGGGTTTTCTTTGTTGCACTGAGGGTGTTCATTTACAGATCTTCGTCACCCAATAATTTGCCATATTGAATCAAATTGAGCCAATCAAATCTGCCTCTGACATGTGACCTCCTACGATTCAGTGAATCACTGGAAACTATTACCTCAAGTCTTCCTCTTATCAGTACAGTTTGAGTTTTACAGTGCAGAGGACAAGCAGGGTCTCAGGCAGAGGAGAGTCTCTAGAGGAGAGTTCAGATACAGTGATGCCACCACTCTGTGCTGTTCTTGTGCTTTTCAGCAAAGTCTGTAAGTGTATAACTGTTATTAACTTATAATCAGCCAAATGAACTCTACTCAAGGACCATATTTATGCAGATATTGATGGAATGTTTCTTTGTTTTTACTCCATTGTCAGTGATGCTGAAATATTGCTTTATGTTGCATTTCAGATGGCCTATTTGGGGAGAATGTTGTGCAGCCTGACGGTCTGGTGACAGCTCAGCTTGGAGAAACTGTGATGCTCCGGTGTTTTTTTAGAGATGTGCGAGATGCGCCCAATTTCAGCTGGTTAAAGCAGCCTCTTGGACAGAAGCCTCAGCTATTAGCAAGGATATGGAGCTATGAATCAGAAACTACATTTTACAGTGAGTTTAAAAACAGTAAACGCTTCAGTGCTAAAGCAGCGAAGGGGAGCTTTAACCTGACTGTGTCACGAGTAGAGCCGTCTGACTCAGCCACATACTACTGCAGTATTACAAGCTTCAAAGAGATCAGCTTTGGAGATGGAACCACTTTAATGGTGATGGGTAAATATGAAACTTGTTTTCTTTTATCATAGCCTTATTTATTTATGAAGCAAAAACGACCGTATTTATACAGAAATTGACTGAATGTTTCTTTGTTTTTACTACATTGTCAGTGATGCTGAATTATTGCTTTCTGTTGGATTTCAGATGGCCTATTTGGGGAGAATGTTGTTCAGCCTGAAGCGCTGGTGACAGCTCAGCTTGGAGAAACTGTGATGCTCCCGTGTTTTTTTCCTGTGCAAGTTGAGCCCAGTTTCAGCTGGTTTAAGCAGCCTATTGGACAGAAGCCTCAGCTATTAGCAAGGATACGGAACTATGAATCAGATCCCACATTTTACAATGAGTTTAAAAACAGTAGACGCTTCAGTGCTAAAGCAGCGAAGGGGAGCTTTAACCTGACTGTGTCACGAGTAGATTCGTTTGATTCTGCAACATACTACTGCGCTATTACACAGTTCAGAAAGATCAGCTTTGGAGATGGAACTACTTTAATGGTGATGGGTAAATATGAAACTTGTTTTCTTTTACCATAACCTTATTTAATTATGAATCAAAAAGGACCATATTTATACAGAAATTGACTGAATGTTTCTTTGTTTTTACTCCATTGTCAGTGATGCTGAAATATTGCTTTATGTTGGATTTCAGATGGCCTATTTGGGGAGAATGTTCTTCAGCCTGACGGTCTGGTGACAGCTCAGCTTGGAGAAACTGTGATGCTCCCGTGTTTCTTTACTGTGCAAGTTGCATCCAATTTCAGCTGGTATAAGCAGCCTCTTGGAGAGAAGCCTCAGCTGTTAGCAAGGATATGGAGCTATGAATCAGATCCCACATTTTACAATGAGTTTAAAAACAGTAAACGCTTCAGTGCTAAAGCAGCAAAGGGGAGCTTTAACCTGACTGTGTCACAAGTAGAGCTGTCGGATTCAGCCACATACTACTGCGCTATTACACCCTACAAAGAGAACAGCTTTGGAGATGGAACCACTTTAATGGTGACAGGTAAATATGAAACTTGTTTTCTTTTTCCATAGCCTTATTTATTTATGAAACAAAAACAGTACAGAAACTCATCTTTGCATTGTTTTTGTCTCTGCCGAACATTTCTGAGTTTATACACAAGGAGCATTTCCAACACTGCCACAGCATTAGTTTGGGTCATAAAATTGTCATAAAATTGAAGCAGTCGACATTTTCACCCAACTGGAAGGGTCTTCCATGCATCTCCCATGTTAAAATATACACTCGTTAAATCTTGTTTAATTATACATTCTAATGGAAGGCTGCAAAATTTACATGCAAGAGGCAATTAATTTAATTGACCTCGTCCTTATACCCTTAGAGAAATAAGTGTTAAGTGCTTAGAATAACATGCTAACATAGAGATATAATAAAATAAAAAATAAAAACTTGAATAGGTATTTAGAGTAAAGAATGGCAGACATGCTGGTCTGTTTTTCCTTATGATGTACTGTAATGTAGGAAAACATAACACGCCACTGTAAGTTTATCTCACTTGCATGGATGCTCACATGATACAGTAAGCTACACATACACATTTTGAGTTAAATCATGCCCCTCTTCATATCTGTTTTGTGAGAGTAACTGATTATAATTGGTGGACTCATCTTAAGCTATTGGTATAACCTACAAATAATACCAAGTAATATTTATACAAAACTTATCCAGTACTCTACAATGGACAATTTTGTATTGCACTGAAATGAGAATTAAACTTTTACAGGGTCAGAGTCACTCAGCAGGACAGTAGTACTGCAGCAGCCCGAGTCAGTGCAGCCAGGAGACTCTGTGACTCTGCAGTGTACAGTACACACTGAGACCTGTGCAGGAGAAAACAGTGTGTACTGGTTCAGACAGGGCTCAGGAGAGTCCCCTCCAGGAATCATTTACACCCATGGAAACAGGAGTGATGAGTGCCAGAGGAGCTCTGGGGCTGTGTCTCCCACACAGAGCTGTGTCTACAACTTCCCCAAGAGGAACCTAAGCCCCTCTGATGCTGGGACTTACTACTGTGCTGTGGCCACCTGTGGGGAGATCCTGTTTGGGAACGGGAGCAAGCTGCACTTTGAGGGTAGGCTAAAAATAACTGACATAGTCAGTGAAAGCACCATTTTAGTGCTTTCAGATTTTTTAAAAAGTTCAGTCTTTTTTTTCTTCTTCCGAGGCTAGGTCTAAATGAGTATCAAATAATTTCAACCAGTAGAACATACATACTTCATCTGACATTATTTGATGACTGTATAATATTCCCTAATTTATTTTTATGTTGCTAGATATCAGTTGTTTATTGTTGCTCTTTGTGATTCTATTTGTGATGCAGATTAGCTCGCTGGGCAGGTTATCACTGTCAGTGTCTTATTAACCCTTTGAAGGTTTATAAAAATGTTTTGTAGGTTGTTTGTGACTTAAAAAAAAAAAAAATTCTATAGTCAGTATTCCAGAACTCCATTAGTTTCATTGATCAGTAGTGATTGTTACATCAGCATTAAATTGTTCAGTTTAGTCACAATCTAATCACATATGATATTTGTGATCTCACATCTCACAAGGTTAATATTGCTCATGAATGGCGCTATACTAAATTATGTTTTAAAATATCAGGGAATGGACATCTTCCTCTTTATTGCTTGGCGGGAGCTTTGACGTTGAGCATGGTCCTAAATATTGTCCTCGCTCTGAACAGGAGAAAAAACTGTGAGACCTGCAAAGGTAAGAGAAAAATTAATCAATGTGTGCTATAAGCCACAAGGTTGTTGTTGTTGTTTTTTTTTTTTTTTTACAATGTATTTACTATAGAATATTTGGTCAATCAAATCAGACTAGTGTAAAACATACAGGATCATAAAACTCAATATCATAAAGGATGTCAAACTAAAAATGTGCACTGTGTTTAGTGTTTGTGTAAAATAATTGGTTTAGGGTTAGGGTTGAGGTTGGCAATGAATTTGTCATGTAAGGCCATTTCATAAATAGCATGCAGAAATGCGTACAGAAACTTCACCTTGCTCTACAGAACTGTTGCATACAGTCGGGGGGCAGTTCTGTAAAACAAGGTGAAGTTGCTCCATTGGTGCAGATGGCTGTCCCCCTCTACCTCTACTTATGTGCAACATATGCACACATACAGTATTACATGTAAAAGCAAGCCAGATCTCACTTGAATTTATCACACTTCAGCTTCTGATATTGACGCCTATATTATACACTGGTTTTATGTTTTTTTGTATTTGTGTTTGGTATCCAGCTGGCCCTAAAATTATAGACACAACAGCTGTGATGTGACAAACCCTTGATTATGAAAATAAAATTGCTCTTAAGCTAACGGCAGTAAAAAAAAGTCTAGAATAAATATAATTTTCTGGCCTCCAAACAAATTGAAGTATTTTTCAAGTGATGTGAAATTGCCGTTAAAGCCTATCCCTTTTCCCCATTGAAAGATATATGCATAAAATATATACTCCCTTCATATATATATATATAATATATATATATATATATATTATATATATATTAATATATATATATATTTATTATTATTATTAATATATTACTATATTAAAAACACAACTACTACTACTGCTATGAATAATAATAATAATAATAATAATAATAATAATAATAATAATAATAATAATAAGAAGAAGAAGATGATGATGAAGAAATAGCTTTCTTATTTGATTATACATCCTTAAAAATCACCGCATATATTATTTGCGTAATTAATTTCAGACAACTTCCAGTGGTTAAAATCATATTTTACTGAAACAGGGTCTGCATCAAACAACCAGATGTCCAGAGAAGACTTGTCAAGAAAACAGGTACAAATATCATGTTGTGACATGTAGTACATTTTTAAAAACTAAAATAGACTATTTCTGTGGCGAAAACACTGTTAAATGGTAAGAATGGGGAATAATCATGTCTGTTGCATCCTTTTAGTGTCAAGAGGAGGCAATGAATTACGCTGCATTGAATTTCACCACCAAGAAACCCAAAGTGAGGAGGAACAAGAGGGAAGCGGAGAAAGAAACGGTTTACTCAGACATGAGATTTGGAGACCGCGAGTGAAACTTTCCATGAAGAATTCATCACAAGAATGATCGCCGTTTATCGAACATTTCCTCACTAGCATTGGTGAACATTATACTATGGGGCTGTAAATGAGATACTTATGGTCTTGTTTTTTTAGACTAAGAGCCCCTTTGAGCTGTGCTTGTCAATAGCTGTGCACTTGCTTAAATTAATCTGTTTTTCAAAATAAATGAAGTAAAATATGTAAAAAGTGTTCGCTGATGTGCCTGTGTTCTGACGTGAAAACATCAGTTAAATGTTGCTTAGTGTTGCTTAATCTTGCTCAGTCAGCTTAAGGCAGCCATGTAGTACAATGGTTAGGGAACAGAATGAGTAACCTGATTCTGAGGTGATGCACTGCCCTTACCCTTAAGAAAGGCCATTAACCCAAATGTCTTCAGTCTGTATTGAGCAGTATAAAATAAAACTGTGTGCACTTATAAAATTGTGTAAGTCACTCTGTGTAAAGGTGCCCTAACCCTGCTAAATGTTAAACAGAGATGGGAGTAAATCATTAGGACTTCAAAACAATGCCAGACTGTTGATGTGTCATCAATGATTCGCTGATTCAAAATAATTGTAGTGTTTTGCAATGTAGACGTTTTGTTGTTCAGAAGAAGTCAGGGATGAAGGTAGGCAGCTGATCATTTATTTCGAGGCTCACAGGCATAGTTTCAGCTGGGGAAAGTTTCCAACTATTTCCCCAACTGTTTATGAAAGGTCAAATTCTGTCCCTACCACTTTTCATAGGACACAATAGTCATCACACAGTGGTGTGCAATACTTTGGCCACTGCTGGTCAAATTGCATGTCTTGATGATTTGATTAATGAAAAGAAACACCGTTCTGTCTATCCCATCCCTATCCCAGCTGAGAATGGGCTGCCCCTCTATCGCCCTGTTCCTCCTGAGACTTCTTTCCATGGGGAATTTTTTTTTTTGCCTCCATCCAGTTTTTAAATTTTTTAAATTTTTTAACCTCCATTGCTCCTTGGAGATCCAGGCCTAGTTTTGCCAAATTTTTATTTCTGGTTCCGATGTAAGCATTTTTATGTCACTGCCTCCCACCACAAATAAAACTGAATTGAATTGACTTGAGAAGATAGCACAAGATTAACTTACGGCCTGATGAGTCACCCAATTTTTGAGACCTTTTCAAAAAAGTATTTCTGGATCAAATGGAAGGGTATCCAAACGTTTACGCATGTCACATTTACTGTTTTACGTCTTTCAATTTATTAAATTTACCAAGAACAAATAGTTATTAAAATCAAGAGAAATATGTCATGCACCCTGCAGAGGCTGTGTTAACTTACTTTCACTTAGCGATCCATGCTCCTGCATGTTTTAGAACAGCTGGACATGCTTTCTGAAGGCTAGGCCTCTTGCTAGCAGAGCCCTCCCTGTACCTTCAGAAACAAAAGCACTTCCTGTATGCACAGCGACAGCTTTCTTGCGTTCTCAATTATTGATGCTGTGCTGTATGTTTTAGAACAACTGGGCACATGTTCAGACACAATGACTCAGTGGCAGATTCCTTCCTGTGTACAGGGACAGACCATGAACAGACTCCCACATGTTCATGCACTTCCTGCTGAGAAGCCTGTCAGGTGTTCACAGGGGCCGATAATCTAGAGAACAAGGGGAGAATAATGCCCTTACCCAGGCTGGACATACTACTGTAACAAGAGTAATTATATATACATGTGAGTGGTGTTTTATTCAATGTGTTGATTAAGATCGCAAACATTGGAATTGCTTATTGTCATTGAAAGCTTTTGCACACAGCTCTCATTTTCATTACCAGCGAAATGAGTTTGTTTGTTTCAAACTGCTCTATTGTGGTGACAGGGGAGGTTCACTCACATTTTTCACTCACAGCCTTATACATTCAGCTCTACACACACCAGAGCTGCACAGGAAGACTAACCTGCTGCACAGAGCTGTGTTCACACCTCCCCCTCTAAGCGCTGAAACCACACTGACGGTTCGATCAACTTCACACCTCAGACCACCTTTCCATTACAACAGACCAGAAAAGAGAGGCCTAGAAGTGCACTTATATTTCAAAAGAAAAATACTAATAATCTGTCTCCGAGTTTCCAAATACAGCACACAAATTGCAGTGACAAAAGGTCTGTATTGCTCCCTATTGTTAAAGAGGCCTTTTCACTTTTCTGTCCTATATTCATCATCATTTGCATGTTTTATGATGTTGCTTCTTATGTTGGCCTTACACTAGGGGACTTCTAGACAACTAAAGTCTGACACACACTCACATTGGCTGTTGGCAGTGTAGGATTATAAAGTGCACCGGTGACCATAACAAACCTTCTTAACCAAGAATAAAAAAAAAACTTATGATAATATTAAACATGGTTGATGCTATCGGAATGGTCAAGATGAGAAAGAGACTGTCACAAACTCTGTTGGAGGCGTCTTAATGCAGTCTCATACTAAATATGAGTCACGACTGGAGCGTGCCCCGACTGGGGTGAGACTGGCACGATTTGCATGTAAAAAAATGCATGTAGTTCAGAGTTTTAACAGTAGGGTGCAGCACAGCGCAGTCGTGCATCATTTATATATATATATATATATTTTATATATATATATGATGTTATGACCTCCATATTATGCTGATGGAAAATTCTGATATTAACATCTGAAAGTTTTAGGGTTCAAACCATGTTCATCTGATTGTGCTGATTTGGATGTATATAAACACTTTGTGCACAAATTTTTTGATAAACCAGGTGCATAAAATGGCCAGTAAAGTGCAACAATAGCATTCAAATATATGTGACGTTCAATAAGTGACAAAAAAAAAAAAAAAGAAATTACTGAAGTGATGTGATGAAGTTTTTCTGCACAAATCAGATGCATTGAAACACAGAGCATCTAAATCATTTCCCTCCTTTTCCCGCCCTGATGATGCATTCCATGGTCATGTGACCAATTGTAGCGTCAGGGATCTTAAGAAAGTTCTTGACTCATTCAGGCCCTGCAGTCTGCATAATGAATGTGTGTGCTGAGTAAGGTGAGGAGTGGAATGGATTCATATAAAACAATCTTTGAATCATGGGGCGTTTTATTTACTGTAACCGACTACGAGTGCATTGGTGAGGGAGAAGGGTGTGTGTGTGTGTGTGTGTGTGTGTGTGTGTGTGTGTGTGTGTGTGTGTGTGTGTGCGTGTGTGTGTGCGTGTGTGTGTGGGTGTGTGTTTTTCAGAAACTCACCACCAAAGAGAAGTCAGTATTAATTATAGTCTGGTACTGTTTTTGTTTCCTGTTTATAACCTCTTTCCCTTTGATAGCATGCTAGAGATCACGCTCTGAGACCTGCTTGCTGGACTGAGGGGGTTTTTGCACAATGCTGGAGGTGCAGCTCTCTCTGTGTTTTGGTCTGACTCTCTGGCCACTGACTCAAAACAAAACCTCTGTTCTCAGCCTTTGTGGTTTCCTCTGCATGCACCCATTTCATACGTCACCTAGTACCTCCTCCCCACGCCCCCACCCCACCTCTCCACCTCCCCATCTCTCTCTCTCTCTCTCTCTCATCTCCTGTGGTACTTCAGAGGGGGCAGAGCTATTTGTGCTCTTTTGAGTAATCATAAATTACATGCTCATTTTTAAAGAGGAATAATACATTATCCCAGTGCTCAGATCGGAGGGCTTTCATGAATCCTACACAAACAATCTGGAAGCTTTCTATTCAAGGTCTTTCTTCAGCCATTTTGTTAACTTTCACCAACCTCAAGCCACCCTGTTTCTACAATAGGGTGTTCAACCATGTTACGAATGTAAACATTTTGATTCAATTCTTGATGAAGATTAGTATCCAAAGACTCTTTATTGATTTATTTACCCTTGTAGCCCTTGTGATGCAGTGCTGGGGGTGGCCACTCTGTCGCGTCACAAATAAAAGACACGTATGAGCAAGGCCCTTTAATAAGGCCCAGTGATCAGGCAATGGGGAGCAGCTGGCCTAATTACAATGAGCCACACCTGCCTGTGAGAAGGGCCGGTGCTGTCCATGGTGCTGCAGCTCTCCCAGGTTGATGGAATGCCTGGATGCTGGAGGGACAGCACACCATCACCCTTCCTGGCATCACAACCTGCACACTGCAGTCTCCTCACATAACTCCTCTAGTCCACACTCTGGGAACTCTACCTATACCTAACGCATAAAATCCAGCATGATGCTTTGTTGTAATGAATAGGCTCAAAAATGTGGGCCTTTAATTCTGAAACGCTACACAATTCACACCTGGGCAACTGCAATAGGATATGAAATCACATAGCCTGGAAAATTTCACTCGCTGTTAAAGCAACATCTAAATCAGTTTAACAAAATATCTACTACGGCGACGAGATCAGAATCCCACCCCTGTTCACCTACGGGCAGTGCTGACCCCTACTGTCCCGTTCCACAGCAGGGACATTGAGCACCATGAACAGTGCTGGCAGGACCAGGAGAAACTTCAGCGCCCTGCTCTCCACTGAAACCTGGACAGCTCCATGAGGGCCAATTATTGAATAAGGCAGCCAATAGCTCTATGGACATCACATGACACGATCTGTGCACACACAATGAACTGTACTATTCGAAGCACACGCACGCACACACAAGTGTACCCACACACATACTGTGCTTCGCTCACACACACACACATACACACATGCATATTAGCACATATACATATCCACATCAATACATGAACATATAACAAGGCTTGCACACAACCACAGACAGACACACACACACACACGCGCACACACATGAACACACCCACAAGCAAACACACATCCAAACATATGCATGCAAACACACACATGCAAGTATATACACACACGCACACATAAACATGCATATGAGCACATAGCACACACACTACTCACATGCATGCACCCACACATAACCACAGAAACACACACACACACACACACAAACACAGTTATATCACAACAGGAAATGGTACCCCAGAAGCCATGTCGGCTTACGTCTGCTCAGGGATCAAATGAACCAATCAGAGAAGCCCGTCATTGCTGGTGGATGCGGAGCTATTGGTTCAGAGTAAGACACTCTTATTCGCCCTCCTCTAATCAAATGAAGAAAAAAAAGTGTGGCTTGTGGATGGGAACACAGTGCGGTAGGTGGTGCCTTCTTTTGGTTAAAATGCTAAACCAACAAATCTTAATTAACCTTATTAGAGGTTCTATGGTACATTTTCACAAAGAAAAGACAGTGTGGTCAAGCCGTGACCCTCTCGTCGTCATGGTTACATTGCCCGAACGAATCCTCGCCCTCTGAAGTTTTGTGATAAAGCTGGTGTCCGTGGAGTATCCTGGCGGGGGTCACAAGTCAGTAGGCATTGAGGTGCAGTTTCTAACGGTGGGGTTATTCTCAATGTAAACTGTTCCAAACTTTATGAAGAGTTCCACGTGATCCTTCATTAACCAGGTCAGTCAGCTGAGAACAAATTTACATTTACAATGACAACCTGTCATGATCATAACACATAATAAAATAAAATGTAAATAATGACATGGGTTTTCTTTTGTTGCACTGAGGGTGTTCATTTGCTGATCTTTGTCATCCAATAATTTGCCCTATTGAACAGCCAATCAAATCTGCCCCTGACATGTGCCCTCCTACTGTTCAGTGAATCGCTGGAAATTATCACCTCAAGTCCTCCTCTTATCTGTACAGTTTGAGTTTTACAGCGCAGAGGACAAACAGGGTCTCAGGCAGAGGAGCGTCTCCAGAAGAGGAGTGTTCAGATACAGTGATGCCACTACTCTACTGTGCTATTCTTGTGTTCTTCAGCAAAGTGTGTAAGTGTATTATTATCATTGACTTATCAGCCAAAAGAACTTCTTCACAACTTCAGTTCAGTGCTATTTACTCAGAGACTGAGAGTGGAGTGTTTCCCATTTTCAGTGAAGCTGAAATTTTCCTTTCTGTTTTAATCCAGATGGTCTGCTTGGGAAGAATGTAGTTCAGTCTGACGCACTGGTGACAGCTCAGCTTGGAGAAAATGTGACTCTCTCATGTATCTATTATTTAGCTGAAATTCCAGCTGTCAGCTGGATAAAGCAGCCTTTTGGACAGAAGCCTCAGCTTGTAGCAATAATAATGAGCCCTACATCTGATGCTATGTTTGTGAATCAATTTAAAAACAGTAAACGCCTCAGTGCTAAAGGAACAAAGGGGACCTCTACCTTGACTGTGTCACAAGTAGAGCTGTCGGATTCTGCAACATACTACTGCGCCATTACGCTCTTCAATGAGATCAGCTTTGGAAATGGAACTACTTTAATGGCGATGGGTAAATATGAATCTTAATCCAAGTCTTATACTTTTTCATGTACAGGATTTTTTAAAAGCTGAATTTAAATTATCATAAGACGTTTCTTTCGTAGGGTCATTCAAGCTCTGATTTCTGTGTCCACGTTTTGGTTAAGCAATTTTAATATATTAAGGTTGGTTATTAATTAAGATACTTCATGTTCAGCCAAAGTCATTGATACAAAGTCAGAAATGAACATTTTCTCATTACATATGGGAAAATAATACTAACTGATATGACATGTACACAATTGTCATCAATTCAATTCAAATAAATACTAAATCAAAGTTTTTTTTGTTGTACAGAATAAATACCCGTGTGTACTTGTGAATCATAGGTATGGAAAAATAGTGATTGAGTCCAGGCATATATAGTGTAATATTTTTAATTATCAAACTTCAGGTTCAGAGTCACACAGCAGGGCAGTAGTACTGCAGCAGCCCGAGTCTGAGTCAGTGCAGCCAGGAGACTCTGTGACTCTGCAGTGTACAGTACACACTGAGACCTGTGCAGGAGAACACAGTGTGTACTGGTTCAGACAGGGCTCAGGAGAGTCCCGTCCAGGAATCATTTCCACCCATGGAACTAGGGGTGATGAGTGCCAGAGGAGCTCTGGGGCTGTGTCTCCCACACAGAGCTGTGTCTACAACTTCCCCAAGAGGAACCTCAGCCCCTCTGATGCTGGGACTTACTACTGTGCTGTGGCCACCTGTGGGGAGATCCTGTTTGGGAACGTGACCAAGCTGGACTTTGAGGGTAAGCAAAATGATCGCTCACATATTCAGTGAAAGCGCCGTCTTATTTTTGCAAGGCAAGGGCTAAATGATGTATTAAATCATATCAACCAGTAGAGCACACAGACTTCATCTGGTATAAGTGGATTATTGTCGCATCTGCTAATTTATTTTTATATTGTAAGTTGTTAATTGTTATCCATTTTTATTCTCATGCGGATACGTTTTTTGGAAAGGTGTCACTACCAATGTCTTGTTATGCTCTTATTAATATCACGCATGCAGGTTGTTATACTAAATCTTGCTTTTAAAATGTCAGGGAACAAACATCTTCCTCTTTATTGCTTGGCGGGAGGTTTGACGTTGAGTGTGATCCTAAATGTTGTCCTCGCTCTGAAATGGAGAAAAAGCAGTGAGATTTGCAAAGGTAAGAGAGAGGTAAGTTATCCATGTGTGGAATATGCCAGTGTATTTTTTCAAGTTATCTTCGCTCAAATTTTTATTACATCAAATCCAACTGGTGTGTAACACACAAGACCACAAAATATACACATTATCTTAAAGAGCTTGGAGTCAATGAAAAATGTGAACTTAATGTGAAAATATGTTATGTGTTCGCGTAAAGTATTTGGCTTTCAAATTTTGACAAATTTGTCATGTGTATGTAAAACCATTTTTTAAATAGCATGCAGTAATAATTATATGCAGTCCATATTAAACAGCATCATGTTGTTACTCCATTGGTGCAGATGATCAGATGTCTCCCACTACTAGGTTTGCGTAACTTATGCACACAGATCACATGTAAACTAAAGCCAAATCTCACTTGAATTTATAACATTGTAGTTTCTGATATTGACCTCAAAAATGTATTGGTACCCAGCTAGCACTAAGTAAATTATAGACACTACAGCTATGATGTGACAATCCCTCAGTTATGAAAATAAAATTGCTCTCAAGAAAAAGGCAGTAAAAATTGTCCAGATTAAGGCAGAATTTTCTGGCCTCCAAACAAATTGAAATATATTTTAGGTGATGTTTAATCTTCATTGAAGCCCCGTTTCCCTGGCGATTATATAATAGATGTACTCCTCAGATATACAGTGCAGTAGTTCTTGTTGGAATGGCAACTTATGGCAAGTCTTACTGTGGTGAATATAATTTACTATATGAAAAACACTACTACCACTACTGCTACTACTGCAATTAATAATAATAATAATAATAATAATGAGAGGAAGAAGAGAAGAAGAAGAAGAGCTTTCTTATTTGAGTGTGCACCAACCACCAGTGATTTACATTTTAATTTTACTAAACAGGGTCTACATCAAACAACCAAGTGTCCAGAGAAGACTTGTCAAGCAAACAGGTATAAATATTATTTTGTAAATAAAGATTTTTAAGAAAACTAACTAGCTAACAAATGAACACAATCGCAGTGTTGAGTATCCTGGTAAAATGATAATCAGAATGGGAAGTAATCATATGTTTTCCTTTCAGTGTCAAGATGAAGCAATGAATTACGCTGCTTTGACTTTCACCACCAAGAAACCCAATGTGAGGAGGAACAAGAGGGAAGTGGAGAAAGAAACGGTTTACTCAGATATGAGATTTAGAGACCGCGAGTGAAGCTTTCCATAAAAAAATCTTCATTTTCAGATCTGTGATCTTCACCACAAGATTTCCTCACCAGAACTGGTAAACATTATAATACGTGGCTGACAAAAACAGTTACAGGATTTGCCTTGTTTTAAAATATGGGCCTCTTCCAGCTGTGTTTGTTCTTAAATTCTGCTGTTCTTCAAATAAATAAACAAACGTTAAAACTTTTTGTACACAGATGTGTCTGTCTGGCTGGACAGTCTCAGTTAAATGTTGCTCATTGTTGCTAAACCTTGCTTTGTTCAGGGCATCAGTGTAGTTCAATGGTTAGGGAACAGGAAGTGTAACCCAATTCTCAGGTGATGCAATGCCCTTGTACTCTTGAGCAAGGCTGTTAACCCGAATGACTTCAGTATATATCCAGCTCTATAAAAAGAAACGGCGTACACATATAAAATTGTGCAAGGCACTCTATGAAAGGCAAATTCTGTCCCTACCACTTTTTGTTATCTCTACCCGCCTATCCTGGGCAGGGTCACGGGGGGTGCTGGAGCCTATGCCCGGCTTTATAGATTGAAATTTGGCACATGCAAAGCCTTGGGCTCCTCGTCAGTACTTAGTAACACCTCCTTTGGCGAAAATCACAGCTTCCAAATATTCCTTGCTGCCAGTTCACAGTCTTTTCTGTTCTTGCATTAGGAATTCCCCGCTCACTGGCAGAATCCTGCTAGTTCAGAAATATTCTTATGTCTCAAATTCTCTGCGTGTTTGAGGTCTCCCCACAGATTTTCAATCGCATGCAAGTCTGACAGTGCAGGCCTTTCCAAAACTTTCATCTTTCATTCATTTAAGTAGATTGGGGGTCCATTAACCTGAAGGACTTTTGGATTATTGTCATACCAACATATCTCTGCCCAGCTACGGTTTCTTCACTGACTCTGTGACATTAACGGTTTTGTTATTTAGTTGAACCCATTCTTCTTTCCTCCCACACAATATTTCCTGGGGCCACTTGTTACCACACAACCCCAACGCGTAATAGATCCACCCCCACATTGAATGGTTAGCAAGGTGTTCTTTTCTTTAAATAGTTCCTTCCTGTGTACAGGGACAGAGCATGTTCATGCACTTCCTGCTGAGACGCCTGTCAGGTGTTCACAGGGGCTGATAATCTAGAGAACCAGGAGAGAGTAATGTCCTCACCCAGACAGGACATGCTACTGTAAAGTGTTTCGTTTTGACAGCTGAAAATGATTATAGTGCTCTTTGACCTGAACATGATTACAGTGCCCTTTGCCTGTGCGAAATTACTGACACATTACCTTTCACCATATTCAATAAAGGACATCATGCATAAACATAATTAAGATGGAAAACATTGGAATTGGAACAGGTGGCTTGAGCTCAAATACATTTCTACATGTTTTTGAATGCACTGTTGATTTAATTTGAACATTCTGATATTTGATGCATTGAAGCACAACAGCTTCATAAATGTCACCCAGTGATCCACATTAGACTCAATAAACAAGCACACTTACTCAGTTAAGTTAAACCAACCGGTGTTTCTCTTCAGGATAACGTATATCAGCATTGCACGAGATTGTGACAGATCTTGGATCGGGCTAACTTTTATTACAAATGTGGGGGGCCCTTTTTTGTTTGGCAAACCACCACATTCTATTTCTGTTAGCAAGCTCATGCAAACTGGCATGCTGACATTCCCTGGAAGGCAAGGACAGAAAAACTAATTTAAAATGCTTAAATGTACACATTTTACATGTAAACTGATTGTTTCCCACAAACACAGCATCCCTCTCTTTGCAGTTAGCTGTGACTAAACTGCCTGTTCTCTGCTGGGTGGGCAGTGTGAGCACCAATTAATGCTAATTAACTAACTAGAAGGAGTTATTTAGTTAGCATTAATTAGCATTAATTAGCATTAATGAGCATTTTAGCATTAAAATTCAATAATTAAAGGAGGCCCTAAGACAAATGTTATTTTGTCATTTTGCTCTGTAATGGTGACAAGGGAGGTTCACTCACATTTTCCACTCACAGCCTTATATATTCAGCCCTTTGAGAGCGTGCTAGAGATCACGCTTTGACACCTGCTTGCTGGTCTGAGGGGGGTTTTTGCACAATGCTGGAGGTGCAGCTCTCTCTGTGGCTCAGTCTGACTCTCTGGCCACTGACTCAAAACAAAACCCCTGTGCTCTGCCTTTGTGGTTTCCTCTGCATGCACCCCTTTCATATGGTACCTGGTCCCTCCATCTCTGTCTCTCTCTCTTTCTTCCTTTCTCTCTCTCTCTCTCTCTCTCTCTCTCTCTCTCTCGTGTTTGTCTCCTCTGGTACTTCAGAGGGGGCAGAACTATATTTGCCCTTTTGAGATAATCAGTGATTCAGTTTTGTTATGAGGAATAATTCATTCCTCAGCACTCTGATCAGAGGGCCTATCAGAAATCCATCTCAGACAGTTTGAAAGCTTTCTAATCATGGACTTTCTTTAGCCATTTTTTTTCACTGAGCTAGCGAGCCAATTTTAACAAGATGTGAGCAAATTTAAGTAATATACTGTAGACTGGGTGCAACTTCCTGATTGCAAGACTGTGAATGAAATGTGGGGCAGGGTCCAAAGGATCATTCTTGAGGGACAATGCAACCTCCTCCCCCCTCTCTCTCTCTCTCTCTCTCGGGATCTGAACCATCTGTGCTCTCTTGATATAATCAGTGATTACATGCATTAGCCCACAAACTGAAAAACTACTGAGAAAACTTCATTAAAAAAAAACAGAATGAGAAAACTGGAACCAACAATCCTGCAGAGGCAAAATGTCAAAAGACACCCTCAAGCACAACCCTTCACAAAAAAAGATAAAGAATTCTTACAACTGTGAGCAAGGCCCTTTTATAAGGCCCAGTGAGTAGACGATGGGGAGCAGCTGGTCTAATTACAATGAGCCACACCTGCCCCCCTGCCTGTGAGAAGGTCCAGTGCTGTTCATGGTCCTGCAGCTCTCCAAGGTTGCTGGAATACCTGGGTGCTGGAGGGACAGCACATCATCACTCTTTCTGGCACCACAACCAGCACAGCTAAGATATTTAAACGAAAGTGCTGGTTGCAGTTGTGCAAAAAGTTTAAAGGAACCCGTTTTGAAAAAAGGGTTTCAAAACCCTGCTCATGCATGTCATGTATTTTGAGAGGCTAACTTATGATGTTTTAAAATGTATTTATTAAAAAAAAACGTATATATTCTAAGTTTAAATGCAACTAGGTGCATTGAACTGACGCTTCATTGAGACAAGGCCAGGAGTAATAACAGAGGTAGTCCCCTTAATGAGAACATTGTGATGTCATCCAGTGACAGAACTTCAGGCCTCTGACATTGACACCTTGGATATGGACCATATACGCTATGTATGCTATTGCTGGTACATTGCTCATTCTATGAAGAGAAAATGTTTCAGTTATGAACTATGAGTTGTGGAATTATAAATCATTTATTTACATATTAAAAGACACCTCGCACTGGTTTCAGTGCAGTGCAAAATCACAATATAAGATCAGGTGTGAACACAGTATGAACATTCCAGTGAGCTGCCCAATATTCTGAACACATTAGCATAATCAGCCATTCTAACATTTTTTGACCACTTTTTTCATGTTTTCAGATTAAATTGCAAAAATGAATGTGAATGCAGAATCCCAGGAATGTCCAGCTACAGGCAGCACTGACTCCTACTGTCCCATCCCAGGGAGAGCAGAGAAATTCAGCACCATGGACAGTGCACACATCAAACACACTCACACACACACTCACAGACAACCATACACACACAACCACACACCCACACACACACACATGGATGCACACACACTCACACACACACACATGCACACACACGCTAGCACACACACACGCAAACACAAACACCTCCATGCACAGACACATACGCACACACACAGACACAACCATGTGCACCCACACATATACACACTCACACGCACACACACACACAACCATACGCACCCACACACACAGCCATACGCACCCACATATAGACACACACTTGCGTTGCTTGCGGCTGTCCATCGTTGCCAAAGATAACATCACTTCCTTGAGGGGGTGGTTGGTGGAGTGTTGTGGCTGCCTCTGCTGATGGCGGTGTGATTGGAGGTGGCTGTGAAGTCTGGGTCTGGTGATGCTTGGGTTTGTTGCGCGTGGTGATGTCAGCGCTGCCATTTCGCTTCTCTCTGAGACGTACATTTTGATTCAAGGAGGCCGATTCCAGAGTTCACGGATGCGGTCCAGGCTCGACGGTCCATGGCAGTTGCTTCATGGGCCCCTGTCTTTATTTCACGCTTCTTCAGTGACTCTCTAAGATGGTCCTTCGTACCTCCGTTGTTGGCCTCCCGGTTTCCTGTTGTCTCCCAGGAAGCTGACCATATAGGGTCTGTCTTGGGAGACGATGTTCAGGCATCCTAATGACGTGCCCGACCCAGCGGAGTTGGCGCTGCAGCAAAGTTGCTTCCACACCGGTTGTCTGGATGTGTTGGAGGATGGACGTATGGGGTATGCGATCCGGCCAGGTGACTTTTAGGATACGCATGAGGCACTTGATGTTAAATGATTCCAGCTGGCGTATGTGATGTCGATAGGGGGTCCATGCATTGGCACAGTACATTAGGGTGGAGACACAGACTGCTCGGTAGACTGCTACCTTTGTGGACAGCTTTAGGTTGCTGCTCTCGAAGACGCGAGAGCGCAGTCTGCCATAAGAGGAGGAAGCACGATTGATTCGAGCTTGGATGTCATCATCAATTTGGCAGTTTGACACACGCACACACACATACACACACACAGATGCACAAACACACACACACACACACACATACACAACCACAGATACAAGAACACACACACACACACACACACACAACCATACGCACCCACACATATACACACACACGCACACAAACACACAAAATGACACGCACACACACACACACGACCACATGCACAAACACACAAACACACACACACACACACACAACCACAGATACACACACACACATACACACACACACACACGCAACCATATACACATAAACACACACGCATGCACACACACACACACACACACACACAACCATACACACACACACAAACACATACTCCTCCATGCACACACACATATGCGCACAAACACACACACACACACATGCACACACACACATAAACACCCACGCACACACACATACACACACATATATTAAACCGTAGTACGAATTAAGATGCCATTTTCAATCTAAAGTTATTCTTAAAGTAACCTATTTAAAACTATGTGAGGACTTCCACATTATTGCACTGTAAATAACAACTGAATTATTATTATTATTTGACCTATATTAAGCAGGATGGAAATAATGACAACAGTGTTCTTTTGTTGCACTGAGGGTGTTTATCAGCGTATGCTTGCACCACTCTTGTGCACCCACTAATTTGCCTCATTAAACAGCCAATCAAATCTGCCCCTGACATGTGCCCTCCTACTGTTCAGTGAATGACGAGAAATTATTATCTCAAGTCCTCCTTTTATCTGTACAGTTTGAGTTTTACAGTGCAGAGGACAAACAGGGTTTCAGGCTGAGGAGAGTGATGCAGTGATGCCACCACTCTGTGCTGTTCTTGTGCTTTTCAGCAAAGTCTGTAAGTGTATAATTATTATTGACTTGTCAGACAAAATAACTTTACATTGGGACTGTATAGAGCTATTTATACAGAGATTGTTGTGGTTTTTAATTGCGTATTTCACACTGCCATTTGCATTGAAATATTGCTTTCTGTCTTCCTACAGATGGTCTGCTTGGGAATATAATTCAGCCTGACACGCTGGTGCAAGCTCAGATCGGAGACACTGTGACTCTCCCATGCTTCTACTCTGTAAAACAATTTATTGTTATCAGTTGGTATAAGCAGCCTCTTGGACAGAAGATTCAGCACATAGCAAGGCATCATTACTTGAATTATAATCTTCAATTTTTCAATGAGTTTAAAGACAGTACACGCCTCAGTGCTAAAGCAGCAAACAGGACCTTTAACCTGACTGTGTCACAAGTAGAGCCGTCGGATTCAGCAACATACCACTGCGCTCTTACGGTCAACAGAGAGACCATCTTTGGAGATGGAACCACTTTAATGGTGATGGGTAAATATGAACCTAAAATGATGCTTTACACTAGTTGCAGGCTTGCAACAAAATATTTTGCTCACTGGCACAATACCAGTGAAATATTGCAGAAAAGTGTTATTTTTGGTGAATTGATACTAACCTGATCGATATGTTATAATAAAAACACATCTGATATTTGCTGTTTAAAAATTGAATTTAAATTATCCTAGAAATACAGGGTAGGGCTAGTCAAAGTCTGTTTTGTGTGTTTGTGTATTGGTTCAGTGTTGTGTTATGATATATTAAGGAATGTTTAAGGCACTGCATGTTTAGCCAAACACTATAAATTTGCATTATGATTTTCTAAAGTCTTTAATGCAACATCACAAATAGACAAATAGGCAGTTTCATACATAATCGTCACTAATCCAGATTGGGAAGTATAGCCACGACATAAATTCAAATCCGTGGTAGTAATGGTAATAATTGAAGGAAAACACTTATCTAATGACTGGATCACTTATCTAATGACTGGGTGTTTAGCCAAACACTGTAAATTTGCCTTATGATTTTCCTGAAGTTTTAATGCAACATCACAAATAGACAAATAGGCAGTTTTGCATGCATTCGTCACAAATCCAAAGTTCAGCCACGACCTAGATTCAAAACTGTGGTAATTATGGTAATACTTGTAGCAAAGCATGTATCTAACGATTGAGTCCAAGCACATGTCCTGTTAAGTTTTTAATTGTTAAAATTCTTCAGGTTCAGAGTCACACAACAGGACAGTAGTACTGCAGCAGCCCGAGTCTGAGTCAGTGCAGCCAGGAGACTCTGCAACTCTGCAGTGTACAGTACACACTGAGACCTGTGCAGGAGAACACAGTGTGTACTGGTTCAGAAAGGGCTCAGGAGAGTCCCCTCCAGGAATTATTTACACCCATGGAACCAGGGGTGATGAGTGCCAGAGGAGCTCTGGGGCTGTGTCTCCCTCACAGAGCTGTGTCTACAACTTCCCCAAGAGGAACCTCAGCCCCTCTGATGCTGGGACTTACTACTGTGCTGTGGCCACCTGTGGAGAGATCCTGTTTGGGAACGTGACCAAGCTGGAGGGTAAGCAAAATAATTGCTCACATAGTCAGTGAAAGCGCCGTCTTATTTTTGCAAGGCAAGGGCTAAATGATGTATTAAATCATATCAACCAGTAGAGCACACAGACTTCATCTGGTATAAGTGGATTATTGTCGCATCTGCTAATTTATTTTTATATTGTAAGTTGTTAATTGTTATCCATTTTTATTCTCATGCAGATACGTTTTTTGGACAGGTGTCACTACCACTGTCTTATTATGCTCTTATTAATATTACTCATGTAGGGTGTCATACTAAATCTTGCTTTTAAAATATCAGGGAACAAACATCTTCCTCTTTATTGCTTGGCGGGAGCTTTGACGTTGAGTGTGATCCTAAATGTTGTCCTCGCTTTGAAAAGGAGAAAAAGCAGCGAGATTTGCAAAGGTAAGAGACCAAGTTATCCATGTGTGGAATATGCCAGTGTATTTTTTCAAGTTATCTTGAAATTTTTATTACATCAAATCCAACTGGTGGGTAACACACAAGACCACAAAATATACACATTATCTTAAAGAGCTTGGAATCAATGAAAAATGTGAACTTAATGTGAAAATACGTTAAGTATTTGGCTTTCAAAATTTGACAAATTTGTCATGTGTATGTAAAACCATTTTCTAAATAGCATGCAGTAATAATTATATGCAGTCCCTATTAAACAGCATCATGTTGTTACTCCATTGGTGCAGATGATCAGATGACTCCCACTACTAGGTTTGTGTAACTTATGCACACAGATCACATGTAAAATAAAGCCAAATCTCACTTGAATTTATAACATTGTAGTTTCTGATATTGACCTCAAAAATGTATTGGTACCCAGCTAGCGCTAAGTAAATTATAGACACTACAGCTATGATGTGACAATCCCTCAGTTATGAAAATAAAATTGCTCTCAAGAAAAAGGCAGTAAAAATTGTCCAGATTAAGGCAGAATTTTCTGGCCTCCAAACAAATTGAAATATATTTTAGGTGATGTTTAATCTTCATTGAAGCCCCGTTTCCCTGGCGATTATATAATAGATGTACTCCTCAGATATACAGTGCAGTAGTTCTTGTTGGAATGGCAACTTATGGCAAGTCTTACTGTGGTGAATATAATTTACTATATGAAAAACAGTACTACCACTACTGCTACTACTGCAATTAATAATAATAATAATAATAATAATAATAATAATAATAATGAGAAGAAGAAGAGGAAGAAGAAGAAGAGCTTTCTTATTTGATTGTGCACCAACCACCAGTGATTTACATTTTAATTTTACTAAACAGGGTCTGCATCAAACAACCAAGTGTCCAGAGAAGACTTGTCAAGCAAACAGGTATAAATATTATTTTGTAAAAAAGAGATTTTTAAGAAAACTAACTACCTAACTAATGAACACAATCGCAGTGTTGAGTATCCTGGTAAAATGATAATCAGAATGGGAAGTAATCATATGTTTTCCTTTCAGTGTCAAGATGAAACAATGAATTACGCTGCTTTGACTTTCATCACCAAGAAACCCAAAGTGAGGAGGAACAAGAGGGAAGTGGAGAGAGAAACGGTTTACTCAGATATAATATTTAGAGAACGCGAGTGAAGCTTTCCATAAAAATTCATCTTCATTTTCAGATCTGTGATCTTCACCACAAGATTTCCTCACCAGAACTGGTAAACATTATAATACGTGGCTGACAAAAACAGTTACAGGATTTGCCTTGTTTTAAAATATGGGCCTCTTCAAGATGTGTTTGTTATTAAATAAATAAATAAACAAACGTTAAAACTTTTTGTACACAGACGTGTGTCTGGCTGGACAGTCTCAGTTAAATGGTGCTCATTGTTGCTAAACCTTGCTTTGTTTAGGGCATCAGTGTAGTACAATGGTTAGGGAACAGGAAGTGTAACCCAATTCTCAGGTGATGCATTGCCCTTGTACTCTTGAGCAAGGCTGTTAACCCGAATGACTTCAGTATACATCCAGCTCTATAAAAAGAAATGGCGTACACATATAAAATTGTGCAAGGCACTCTATGAAAGGCAAATTCTGTCCCTACCACTTTTTGTAAAATTTCGTAGTCACAAAATGCTGAGGTGTGGAAAAGTTTGGCCACTGAAGGTCAATTACAAACGACATCTTGTTGATTGTATTAGTGAAAAGAAGTTTATCCATCCATTATCTCTACCCGCCTATCCTGGGCAGGGTCACGGGGGGTGCTGGAGCCTATGCCCGGCTTTATAGATTGAAATTTGGCACATGCAAAGCCTTGGGCTCCTCGTCAGTACTTAGTAACACCTCCTTTGGTGAAAATCACAGCTTCCAAATATTCCTTGCTGCCAGTTCACAGTCTTTTCTGTTCTTGCATTAGGAATTCCCCGCTCACTGGCAGAATCCTGCTAGTTCAGAAATTCTTATGTCTCAAATTCACTCCGTGTTTGAGGTCTCCCCACAGATTTTCAGTCGCATGCAAGTCTGACAGTGCAGGCCTTTCCAAAACTTTCATCTTTCATTAATTTAAGTAGATTGGGGGTCCATTAACCTGAAGGATTTTTGGATTATTGTCATACCAACATATCTCTGCCCAGCTACGGTTTCTTCACTGACTCTGTGACATTAGCTTCAACGGTTTTGTTATTTAGTTGAACCCATTCTTCTTTCCTCCCACACAATATTTCCTGGGGCCACTTGTTACCACAAAACCCCAAAGTGAAATAGATCCACCCCCATAGTTAGCAAGGCTGTTATTTCCTGTGTACAGGGACAGAGCATGTTCATGCACTTCCTGCTGAGATGCCTGTCAGGTGTTCACAGGGGCTGATAATCTAGAGAACCAGGAGAGAGTAATGCCCTCACCCAGACTGGACGTGCTACTGTAAAGTGTTTCGTTTTGACAGCTGAACATGATTACAGTGCCCTTTGCCTGTGCAAAATTACTGACATATTACCTCCCACCATATTCAATAAAGGACATCATGCATAAACATAATTAAGATGGAAAACATTGGAATTGGAAACAGGTGGCTTGAGCTCAAATACATTTCTACATGTTTTTGAATGCACTGTTGATTTAATTTGAACATTCTGATATTTGATGCATTGAAGCACAACAGCTTCATAAATGTCACCTAGTGATTCACATTAGACTCAATAAACAAGCACACTTACTCAGTTAAGTTAAACCAATCGGTGTTTCTCTTCAGGATAACGTATATCAGCATTGCACGAGATTGTGACAGATTTTATCTTGGATCGGGGTAACTTTGATTACAAATGTGGGGGTCCCCTTTTTGTTTGGCGAACCACCACATTCTATTTCTGTTAGCAAGCTCATGCAAACTGGCATAATGACATTCCCTGGAAGGCAAGGACAGAAAAACTAATTTAAAATGCTTAAATTTTTTCCCACAAACACAGCATCCCTCTCTTTACAGTTAGCTGTGACTAAACTGCCTGTTCTCTGCTGGGTGGGCAGTGTGAGCACCAATTAATGCTAATTAACTAACTAGAAGGAGTTATTTAGTTAGCATTAATTAGCGTTAATGAGCAATTTAGCATTAAAATTAAATAATTACAGGAGGCCCTAAGACAAATGTTATTTTGTCATTTTGCTCTGTAATGGTGACAAGGGAGGTTCACTCACATTTTCCACTCACAGCCTTATATATTCAGCTCTACACAGGTTAGAGCTGGACAGGAAGACTAACCTGCTGCACAAAGCTGTGTTCACACCTCCCTCTCTCAGCACTGAAACCACACTGACGCTCCGATCAACTTCACACCTCAGACCACCTTTCCATTACAAGAGACCAGAAGAGACAGCATTCGGAAACAGGACACTTACATTAAAAAATAAAAATGCTAAAAACTTTTCTCATGTTTCCAAATACAGTACAAGATTTGTCATGAAAAAAGGTCGGTATTGCTCTCTATAATTAAAGAGGGTCTTTCACTTTTCTGTTCTATATTCATCGTCATTCACGTTTTATGCTGTTGGTTTTTAGTAGCTTTACATCATCATCTCTTAAAATGTTTGTAGTTCTGACTTTTACCAGCAGGGAGCAGTGTGCACAGCATTGTAATTGCATTATTTAAAAATGATTGTGATAATTTGTGTCATTATGATTGGAAACATTTTGATTCACACCATATTGGTCTGATTGTGTTGATTTTGACATGTGCTTTATTTTAGCTTGTTTTAGCAGAATTTTCATATACTGCTTACAATGTTGTGTATTCTCAATAGAGTGCATATCGTAAAGAATAAAAAAATAAGCGACAAAACCATTTTTCAGCACAAACATCATCAGATGCATTGAAACACACCATCTTGATGATTTACCTCCTTTTCCCACCCTGGTCATGTGACCAGCTGTAGTCTCATGGGTCATAAAAGAGCTCTTGACTCATTCAGGCCCTGCAGTCTGCATAATGAATGTGAGTGCTGAGTAAGGCGTGCAGCAGAATGGATTCAAATGAAACGATCCTTGAACCATGGGGGTTTTGTATATAACTAGGTGTGAGGGTGAGGGGTGAGGGGTAAGTATGTGTGTTTGTTTGTTTGTGTTTTAAATACACTTACCACCAAAGAGAGTAGCAAGTTAATTTCCATTGGGTACTAGGGGAAGGAGGCAGGTCATTGTCAGTATTTATCATAGTCCGGTAATGTTTTGGTTTCCTGTTTATAACCTCTTTATCTATGAGAGCCGCTAGAGATCACGCTCTGAGACCTGCTTGCTGGTCTGAGGGGGGTTTTTGCACAATGCTGGAGGTGCTGCTCTCTCTGTGGCTCAGTCTGACTCTCAGGCCACTGACTCAAAACAAAACCCCTGTGCTCTGCCTTTGTGGTTTCCTCTGCATGCACCTCTTTCATATGGTACCTGGTCCCTCCATCTCTATCTCTCTTTCTTTCTTCCTTTCTCTCTCTCTCTCTCTCTCTCTCTCTATCTCTCTCTCCCTCTCTCTCTCATACTCTTACTCTCTCTCTCTCGTGTTTGTTTCCTCTGGTACTTCAGAGGGGGCAGAACTATATTTGCTCTTATGAGATAATCAGTGATTCAGTTTTGTTATGAGGAATAATTCATTCCTCAGCACTCTGATCAGAGGGCCTATAAGAAATCCATCTCAGACAGTTTGAAAGCTTTTTAATCATGGAATTTCTTTAGCTATTTTTTTCCACTCAGTTAGCGAGCCAATTTTAACAAGATGTGAGAAAATTTAAGTAATATACTGTAGACTGGGTGCAACTTCCTGATTGCAAGACTGCAAATGAAAAGTGGGACAGGGTCCAAAGGATCATTCTTGAGGGACAATGCAAATTTATTCCAAAGGTAAGGGCAAGTAAGTTGAATAAGCAGTCACACAAGTGGATGAACAAAGCCAACATTCCCCCGCTCCCCAAACAAACTTTAAAACACAAGAGCAATCCTTCAGAAAATATATTCTCTGGGACTGTGAGCGAGGCCCTTTCATAAGGCCCTGTGATCAGGCAATGGGGAGCAGCTGGCCTAATTACAATGAGCCACACCTGCCCCCCTGCCTGTGAGAAGGGCCGGTGCTGTCCATGGTCCTGCAGCTCTCCCAGGTTGCTGGAATACCTGGGTGCTGGAGGGACAGCACACCATCACCGTTCCTGGCACCACAACCTGCACAGCTTAGACTTTAAACTCACCCTCTTTTATCGATCTGTTATCCTCCGAGGTAATTTGTGCTTTAAAATGATCAATTTCCCGAAAATGAACGGGATTGAATGGTGCCGGTCAGCCAAGAGTAACAGCGTGGCTGTAAACCATCTAACTACTAAGTGAACGTAGTCAGCTTGCTTGAAGTACATGTTCTCCTGTTGATACAGCTAGTTTGGTTTTAGCCAGCAAGCTAGCGCATAAAAAGCAGTTCGCCATGGTGCTGGTTTAACCCTGTATGTTAACTCCTGAATACATAGCCTAATGATGTGCCCCAAATCTTGCAATTTCTTGCAAATGCTTTTATGCCAATACGATGTCACAAAAGTAACATATTACTTACTATTTAATATTCACTGTTACAGGCTTGAGACAACTGAGCAATCCCCTTCTTGCATGAATCTAGCTAGCAAAAATGAAAATAATTCCTGAATTGTTCAGTTGTGATAAATATGGTTTCCATCATTTATTGAAATGATGTTTCGAAACATCATTTCTGCACAAGTTAAACACATGAGGTCAGCTAACCATGCAGAGTACAGTAGCCTAATCACGCCCCCATATGGAAGTCGAGCTTTGTCGAACCCACATGAATCCCAGGTCACGACCAGGGCTGCGGACCCAGGTCAGGTAATGTGCGAGTTGACCCATTCACACCAACTGCAAATGTGGTTTTACTTGAGTCATTGCTTTGGTGAGAAAGGGGCATTAGGTAATGGTTGCTTGCTTTCAGACCTCACCTAGCTGCCCCCCCCCCTTACTGTGACAGTAAAGCTTAACAGACTCAGGACCAAGACAGCAGCCCAGCACAGCTTCCCCCCCTAACCACACCTCTCTGCCTCTACAACAGCTTTTTCCCCTTTTACTTTTGTTGTGAACCTAAAATAGATTTTTTCCACCACACCTTAACTCATCTTGCCTCATCCTGCACTACACTACAAACACAAATACACTCAGATATACACACAAGCACAAGCACACACACACATATATACACAAACACAAACAAATACACATGCAGTAAGCGCACATACACACACACAAACACACACACGTGCACACACCCGCAAAGACACATGGACAGACATGCAAACATAAATATGCAAACCCACATGAGCAAACACACAAATACACAGACACACTCATACATACTCATGCATGCACACACATAAACATACACAAGCACAAACATGTACATGAATGCACACGACTGTAAATGATGGCTTATGAAGCACAGAAATGCTTGCGCTCTCGCATTCACACACACACACACACAAACACACACACACGCATGCATGCACACACACGCAGACACACACACACACATACACAAGCACAAATACATACATAACCGTACACCTACATGGTAAATGTTAGCTTGTGAAGCACAGAAATGCAACTCCAGCATTGCCGATGGATGTGGAGCTATAGGTTCAGTGAAAGACACACTTCTCCCTCCTCTGTGTGATTTTTTTCAATGTAAACTATTTACCATTTTATGGAGAGTTCCACATGATTACAATACATAAATAACAACTGTATATACGTAACACATAAAAAAGGGAATAATTGCAAGGGTTTACTTGTGTTCCTCTGCGAGTGCTCATTTGCGGACCTTTGTCACCCTATAATTTCCTTCATTGAGCAGCCAATCAAATCTGTCTTTGACATGTGACCTCCTACGGTTCAGAGATTCACTGGAAATTATTACCTCAAGTCCTCCTCTTATCTGTACAGTTTGAGTTTTACAGCGCAGAGGACAAGCAGGGTCACAGGCAGAGGAGAGTCTCCAGAAGAGGAGAGTTCAGACACAGTGATGCCACCACTCTGTGCGATTCTTGTGCTTTTCAGCAAAGTCTGTAAGTGTGTACCTGTTATTAACTTATCAGTTAAAATAATTTTACACTAAGACTGTATAGAGCCATGGCTACAGAGGTTGATGGATTTCTTCTTTAGTTTTTTTTTTTTTTTCCGCTTTCAGTGAAGTTGAAATATTACTTTTGGTTGTATTCCAGATGGTCTGCTTGGGAATATAGTTCAGCCTGACGCGCTAGTGAGAGCCCAGCTTGGAGACACTGTGACTCTCCCATGTTTCCATCCTACCATCGATGTGTCCCATGTCAGCTGGTTAAAACAACCTCTTGGGCTGAAGCCTCAGCTTGTAGCAATAGTGTCGAAATATCAATTAAATGCTACATTTTTCAATGAGTTTCAAAACAGTAAACGTTTCACTGCTAAAGCAACAACGGAGAGTGTTCGCCTGACCGTGTCACAAGTAGAGCCGTCGGATTCAGCCACATACTACTGCGCTATTACAGTCTTCAGAGAGATCAGCTTTGGAAATGGAACTACTTTAATGGTGATGGGTAAATATGAACCTTAGTTCATGCGTTGCACATGTTTTTTCATGCACATGTTTCAACAATATACTTTGCACACAGACATATTAACAGTGAAATATTATGCCAAAGTGATATTTTTGTACATTGATAAACTCTCCTGATCAATATTTTATTATGAATTTGCGTTTTGCTTTTTTAAATTTAAATTATCCTAAGAAAGCAGATCTTTCTTTCAGGGCATGGTCATTTAAACTCTGCTTTGTGTGTTCATGTATTGGCTGAGTGTTAAGAAACTGAGATATGTTAAGGCTTGGTTATTGCTGAAGATATTGCAAGCCGAACATGCTCAATTTGCCTTATTATTTTTCTAAAGGCATTGATAAAAAGTCACAAATAGATTTTTTCACATTTTATGGATGGGCAATTAAGGCTAATTGGTATTTGAAAATATGCACACATTTTTCATCAATGCAGATTGGGAAGTTCAGCAATGACCAAAACTTGCCAAAATATAATGTTTCTAAAGAAAAAATACCTCCAATTATTTGTGAATTACAGTAATAGTAAACGATGATTGAATCCAAGCATATGTCTAGTAATATTTTTAATTATAACTCATTTCTTCAGGTTCAAAGTCAAACAACAGGACAGTAGTACTACAGCAGCCCGAGTCTGAGTCAGTGCAGCCTGGAGACTCTGTGACTCTGCAGTGTACAGTACACACTGAGACCTGTGCAGGAGAACACAGTGTGTACTGGTTCAGAAAGAGCTCAGGAGAGTCCCCTCCAGGAATCATTTCCACCCATGGAACCAGGAGTGATGAGTGCCAGAGGAGCTCTGGGGCTGTGTCTCCCTCACAAAACTGTACCTACAACTTCCCCAAGAAGAACCTCAGCCCCTCTGATGCTGGGACTTACTACTGTGCTGTGGCCACCTGTGGGGAGATCCTGTTTGGGAACGGGACCAAGCTAGACTTTAAAGGTAAGCAAAAAAAACAATGACATAGTAAATGCACTGTCTTAGTGCATTCGGTTTCGAAAAGGTTTGTGCATTTATTTTTGCGAGGCTAGGGCTAAAAGATTTTTAAAATAATTTCAACCAGTAGAACTTCATGCAGAATTCATCTGATATTACTGTGTGATTACTTTAAGCTAGCAATTTTATTTTTATGTTGCAAGTTGTTAATTGCTTGCTTTCTGTTATTCTCATCCAGATCATTTGACAACCCCTTTGAAGAGTAGGTTTTTCAGAATGTTTTGTTCAAAATTCTTTGTCAGTGTTCTAGAACTCCATTGCTTTCAATTACCAGCAGTGATTGTTACATCGGCATTGGAATGTTCAGTTAAGAACATCCTACTCATGCATTTGCGATCTCACCGCTTAAAAGTCTAATATTACTCTTGAAGGGTGCTAAAATAAAACTTGTTTTTAAAGTGCCAGGAAAAGAACATCTGCCTCTTTTTTGCTTGGTGGGAGCTTTGACGTTGAGTGTGATCCTGAATATTGTCCTCGCTCTGAACAGGAGAAAGAGCTGTGAGAAGTACAAAGGTAAGAGATCAGGTTTAATTGTGTGGTATGTGTCAATCAAATGTTTGTTAAATCAAATGAAATGAGTATGAAACATACAAAATCATAAAAATACTCACTACCTTAATGGGTGTGGCACCAAACAAAATATTTGAATTGTGAAAATATGCTCAAATGTTAGTGTAAAGTAGTGAAGTTTCAAAATCTGACAACAATTTTGTCATCTGTACATAAGGCCATTTCATTAATAGCATGTAGGTAGCAATGGGCATATGAGTTTTACAGAACTGTCTGTCTGAAAAGTTCTGTAAATCAAGATGAAGTAAAGTTCCTCCATTGGTGCAGATGTCTGTCTATTTTCCGGTATGAGCACATTATGTACACATATCACACGTAAAAGCAAGCCAAATCTGACATTATTTTATTCAACTTTAGCATCTGATATTCACCCAAATAACAGATTTTGGTTGTAGTTTTTATGTATTTGTGTTTGGTACCCAGCTGGCACTAAGTCAATTATAGGCACAACAGCTGTGATGTGACAAATCCTCGATTATGAAAATAAAAGTGCTCTTGAGCAAAAGTCAGTAAAAAGCAGTAAAAGAGAACGCAGAGTAAGCAGAATTTTCTGGCCTCAAAACAAATTAAAATATTTTTAAAACGATATGTAATCTCCACTGGGGCCAACCCTGATTCCCTGGAGATTATATCATAGATATACTCCTCTGATACATTTCTCCTCAGAGCAGCAACTTATATTCCTGAGCTGAATGCAAATGACTACATGAAAGACACTACTACTGCTACTACTACAAATAATAACACTAATACTAAGAATAATAATAAGAAGAAGACGTAGTTTTCCTATTCGATTGTACACCATTGAAAATCACTGCATAAATGTATTATTTTCAGGCAACCACCAGTGGTTTATGTTTTTATTTTACTCAAACAGGAGCTGCATCAAACAACCCAGTGCCGGAAGAAGACTTGTCGAGCAGACAGGTACAAATATTATGCTGAGAAGGAAATTAATTACTGTAAATGACTAACTAACTAATAACTAACTAAACTAAACTAAATCCATTTCTGTGGTGAATGTTCTGCTAAATTATTATAAAACTGAAGTGTAATCATACTGTATGTGGTGTGTAACGCTTTTTCTTTTAGTGTCAAGATGAAGCAATGAATTACGCTGCTTTGACTTTCAACACCAAGAAACCCAAAGTGAGGAGGAACAAGAGGGAAGTGGAGAGAGAAACGGTTTACTCAGATATGAGATTTAGAGACCGCGAGTGAAGCTTTCCGTAAAAGCCATCTTCGTCACAAGAATAATCAAACTGTTCCCTCACTAGAGTTGGCGAACATCATACTATGTGGCTTTAAATTATACAAACTTACAGGATTTTCCTTTTCTAAACCAAGAGCCTCTTTTCTAATTTAATGGGAACCAACATTAATTGGTCCAAAATAAAACTTTTCTGTTTTAAAAGATATTGTTTCAAGAAATATTTGTGAACCACTGAATAAACTATAAACTGCAAATTACTGAAGAATTACCTATGCAAAAATCCAGTTAAAATTTACATTTCTCATTTTAGTGTGGAAAGGTTGAAAATGAAATGGCAAAATGAAATTGCCAGTGCATTTGTCCTGCTTGTAGTAGTAACTGTGCCATGCGTCTAAAGAAAACACCAAACTGGAAGAAGAAACAGTACATATTTTAAGAGACCAGACCATAAACATTTATTAAAATATAAACCACGAGAAAACGCGACTGCTTTCCCTGCAGCGGTACTGGATGGCTGTCAGACATTTGCTAATTTTATTTTGGAAGTTGACCCCTCATTGTCATTTTCATGGAGCTCAATTATCTTGTTCCTCTCTCGGGTTAGGCTCTGAAAATGATACTTAAAGATGTTAAATTAAATTGCTTCTTAAAATGTCCACAACTGATGAAAAAATCATGTGATGTGAGCTTGTTATCAAAGTTTATATCCTGAAGAGAAAAAGCTGTGAGAATAGCAAAGGTGAGTGGCCTTGTGTATTTAATCTGTCATGTCGTTCCACAACTTATTTAACCGTAAAATAACTATTTATTTTACATTCATACAGTCTCTGGTATAATATCTTTATAACTGTATATCTAAAATAGCACACTAATGCTCCCTGGGATACAAACACTCCCAGGTGGACAGTAAATTCAGCCGTTTGTGTTGTTTTAATTCTGAGGTGTAGAAGCATGTGTGATTATAAGTGGGCATGTTATTATCAGACCATCATCAAACTCAAATTAAAATAATGGTTAGTGTTTCCCAATCCACATTTTTCACATTGGCTACTTAATAACATATATCAGACAGTGAGCATATATGAATCTGGTACATTTCTATCAGAATGCATCTTATGAATTCTATCATTTAAAGTCTTAAAGATAAGGAGACGGCATGTCGAGATATGTCTGCACATTCACACCAGGGCTGGATCTGGCATAAATACCAATATGTGTCTGCCACTGCTTAGACAAGGAAAACATTGCTGTGAATTTAGGTATGCTCTAGCATGCTTTATAACAGCTGGACATGCTTTCTGAAGACTAGGCCTCTTGCTAGCAGAGCCCTTCCTGTACCTTCAGTAACCAAATAACTTCCTGTATGCACAGCGACAGCTTTCTTGTGTTCTCAGTTACTGATGCTGTGCTGTACGTTTTAGAACAACTGGGTACATGTTCAGACAGAATGACTCAGTGGCAGATTCCTTCCTGTGTACAGGGACAGAGCATGAACAGACTCCCACATGTTCTTGCACTTCCTGCTGAGATGCCTGTCAGGTGTTCACAGGGGCCGATAATCTAGAGAACAAGGAGAGAGTAATGCCCTTACCCAGGCTGTAGTTGTTACTGTGACAGCTGTTTAAGTTTTGACAACTGAACACGGTTAGGTCAATCATATTTATGCATTATATTCTTCATTGAATGCATTGATTAAAATGGCATACATTGGAATTGCATGTAATTTAAGCACAAACAAATTTCTACATGTTTTTGAATGTACTCTAGATTGATTTTGCATTTCATTTGATGCACTGTAGCATAACATCTTCATAAACGTAACCCACTGAAACTTATCAGAACTTATAACCAAGTAAACACATTCACTTAAGCTAGTCCAACTGCTGTTTTATCTCAAGATGGCTTATCTTAGCATTATAAGAAATTGTGATTTTTTTGCCTGGCATTCCTTACATTTGATCCCAAATGTGTGGAACAAATATTTTTTTGAAAAACTGCCACAATAGTTGACAGGTGACAGTAAAATAAA